>NW_026924703.1:0-24914 GCF_032062105.1 Saccostrea cuccullata
CTACGTCATATACTATTGATAAAGTCGACGTAGACCATTGTCTTTGTAATACATTGCTACCTGCTCATTGCAATTCATTTATCATTGAATATCATTGTATATCATTGAATATCATTGCATATTATTGCATAACATTGCATATCAATGCATATCATTGAATATCATTGTACCCATTGTGTAAATACATGTATACACTTTGCGTACATCATTGATTGAATATCATTGTTTATCATTGAATATCATTGTACCCATTGTGTATTAATTATTCAATATACACTTTGTGTACATCATTGAATTGATACTTTATGTACATCATTGTAGAGATACCTTGTGTACATCATTGTATTCATTGTATTGATGATTGATTTGACTATTGATTATATTGATGATTGATTTTGACTATTGATTGTATTGATGATTGATTTGAATATTAATCAATAAAGCCATGACAAAAACTGCCAATCATTCTTAATCTATTTTGTCGACATAATCTGAATTCTCAGTAGAGGACTTGGTCACGTGGAAACTTCAAAGAGTGATTTATTGCATTTTGTGGATTTAATTAACTGGATTTTTTTTTTTAATTTCCGAACACATAATAATGGTGTTGCGTTTAAAGTAGGAATTTTAAATGCAAGAATTTTGGAAATTTCATGACATAACGTTGTGTTTTTTTTTTCTTGATCAAGTTTTGATAAACCGTGTACATTGCTTCTTTCAATTATTTTCTTTTTAGCTCACCTGAGCCGAAGGCTCAAGTGAGCTTTTCTGATTAAAATTTGTCCGACGTCTGTCGTTGTCGTTGTTGTTGTTGTCGTCGTCGTTGTAAACTTTCACATTTTCGACTTCTTCTCAAGAACCACAGGGCCAATTTCAACCAAACTTGCCACAAAGCATCCATAAGTAAAGGGGATTAAATTTTGTTCAAATGAAGGGCCACGCCCTTATTCAAGGGGAGATAATTCAGAAATAGTGAAAATTTGGTGGTATGATTTAAAAATCTTCCTCTCAAGAACCACTATGCCAGGAAAGATGAAACCTATAGGGAAGCATCCTCAGGTAGTGTAGATTCAAGTTTATTCAAATCATGACCCCGGGGATTAGGGCGGGGCCAACATGGCCGACCAAATTTTTGCATAGAAATATATAGGAAAATTCTTTAAAAACATTCTTCTCAAGAATGGCAAAGCCATAATTCATCATATTAATATGGAAGCATCCTCAGGTAGTGTAGAATCAAGTTTGTTCAAATTATGACCCCAGGGGGTAGGGCGGGGCCAAAATGGCTGACCAAAGTTTTACATAAAAATATATAGGAAAATCTTCAAAAAATCTTCTTCTCAAGAACAGCAAAGGCATAATTCATCATATTTATATGGAAGCATCCTCAGGTAGAGTAGATTCCAATTTGGATAAATTATGACCCCCGAAGGTAGGGCGGGGCCAACATGGCCGACCAAATTTTTACAAGCATCCTCAGGTAGTGTAGATTCAAGTTTGTTCAATCATAAATCAAAGTTTTACATAGGACTAGAAGGGAAATCTTTAAAAATCTTCTCAAGTACTTCAAAGCCATGATTAGTGATATTAATATGAAATCATTCTCAGGTAGTGTAGATTCTAGTTTGTTCAAATTATAACCCCCAGGAATAGGATGGGTACACAATGGGTGATCTAAGTTTTACATTAAAATATATTTTATTTAAAAATCTTCTTCTCAAGAATAGCAAAGCCATGATTTATGTGATACTAGTATTTATATGGAAGCATTTTCAGGTAGTGTGGAATTAAGTTGTTCAAATCCTGACTTAAATTTTTTTAAATCATGGCCCTTTGGAGTAGGGAGAGAAACAATGGGGAATCAAATTAAAATTTTTATGAAGTTATACGGTAAAACTCGTTTAGTACGAACACGGATATAGCGAATTCACGGATATATTGAAGTTTTTCTGGGTTCCTGGCAAAATTCTTAACAAATCTTTGTAAAACTTAACGGTTATAACGAACTCTGATATAACGAATTTATGGTAATAGCGAACTGATTTTGAGTTCCGTTGAGGTTAAATATAATGAAATTTACTTCTTTTATAACGAACTTTCCAAGATTATAAATATTTGATAAATTGAACTGACTTTATTTCCTTTTAGCATTTGTATATAAAATTCAATTCATAATAAAACCTTAGTTATCGAAGATATGTTTTGTAATATTTGCTTCCCTAACATATTTGGTAGTACATTTGTAATACCTGAAGGAAAACATGCATATTGTGAATTCGCTTTAATGGTTATACGAATTCTTTATACGGATAAAGCGAATTAAATTCACATGTCCCCAGGACTTCGCTATAACCGAGTTTTACTGTATAGAGGAAGAAAAATTTTAAAAAAAATCTTTTTATCAAGAACAGCAAAGTCATATGCTGTATTAATATGATGGCATTCTCAAGTAGTATTAAATTGAAGACCCCCCCCCCCCCTTCATTAATCTATTCAGTTCTGATCTGATTTGTGCTTTTTTCCTAGCCGATTTGCTCAGATGAGCGATGTGGCCCCTGGGCCTCTTGTTATTGTAGACGAGTAACCTTCTAATGCGTCAAAAGGTAATTACTTACATTTTCCGACTTCTTTGGCTAAATCTACGTTATTTCAATGAATTCATCGATACACACATATAACAAATACTTAAAATTAATGAATAATATTTTCTAGAAGTTAAGTGTCGTTACAAATTCATAATAATCATGTTACATTTTATGTTACAATAGAGATCGAGTTACACACCACAATTTACAAAATCCAGTGTATGATATCGGCGATGACAGGGTGGTAGAAAATGTAAGGAAACAAGAAAAAAGACAAATTGCATTATACAGCGAAATAAATGACGAAATCATTTTTTTTTTCTGTTTGTCTTATTGCACTTCATAACATATCCCATCCAGGATAAAATTCATAAATAAATTAGTTTCTTAATGTTCTAGAAGATATTTGATAATCAATATTGTTACAGCAAATTAAATGTAAAAAAAAAAAAAAAAAAAAAAAAAAAAAATTACTATCTAATTACATATATATATGGGAATTTGCTTTAAAATATTCTTTCATCAATAAGTAAAGTAATAAAATATCTTTACAGAAAAACAGAAAACTTAATAGAGGTCGCTTCAAAGACGAAGTTTCCAAAGCGGAGCCTTCACTTTCAAGATCGGCAAATGAACCTGGTGTTATGTCAATAACAATTGTAAAAACTGGCATTTCTTCGGAAACAGACAGAAGCAAAGAAGGAAGGCAAAATGAAAATGCTGCCCAATACTACGTGTTTGAGAAACTTTAGAGAAATTGAAAATATTGAAGATGATGAATAGTAAGCGATCGAAACAAAAATCACAAAAATACAGATCTGATATTTGACATAAAACGTGATCTCCGAAGGCGTTTAAGCATAAAATTATCACGCAACCCAATCGGTTGATCATCGTCATGAAATTGAAAATCTGACAGTTATTCTTTATATTTACATGCTTTGATTCCGCCAATCCACGTGCTCCAAGCCCTGCTTCTGTCTAGCTGTTTGTTCCGCCCTGCACGTGTTTTTTTTTGGGACCGCGCCAATACATTGATGGGGAAATAAAGTACATTTACAATTTGTAATTTTGTCTCGGACAAAGACATTGGAAAAGTAAATATATGTAAATATATGCGCCGTCTAAAACAAGAAGAGCATGGTTTCTAGTTCAACCAACAAGAGACTCGGCTAATCGTCCGACATGCTAATGGATAACTTCTTCTCTGGAGATGTGCTGAAATCTTTGGTACAGATGTCTCCATTAGTGTCCTCCTTACCACATTGATGGCTCGATAAATGCTTGACTTTAAAACGTTTAATATTGTTGAAGGCATTTCATTAGACAGACCAAATTTCCATTTTAAGAATAAAAATTCCAAGGTTAGTTGGATGTGTTATTTAATTTCCCAACTACAGCCGATAATAAATTATCGAAGGGAACTTTGCTTATCCCTGTGAGGTT
This sequence comes from Saccostrea cuccullata, assembly GCF_032062105.1. Classification (NCBI taxonomy): domain Eukaryota; kingdom Metazoa; phylum Mollusca; class Bivalvia; order Ostreida; family Ostreidae; genus Saccostrea; species Saccostrea cuccullata. Next base: position 4,032 of record NW_026924703.1, read on the forward strand.
GACATACTCTTTGTCACTCAGTGCATTTGGTTCACAAAGTCGATTCTTTTTTCTCCAAGCTTTTAATCAAAGCAGTCTCCCTAAGATAAATGAGCATATCAACAATGGAAGTCCTGTTGAGTGTTAATGTTGCTGAAAATGTAGAATTTTTTTTCATGTGTCTCTTCAGTGAATTTCCATCAGGGATATAACGTGTGAAGCATCTTTACTCATTCTTCAGGTTTTACTGTTTATCTTTTTTCCGCTTAAGATGAGAATAGATCTTCATCCGACATATCTAAATGTCGAGTTGAAGGCCACAGCAAGTGCTTTCTTCTTTTCACGCCTGATTTTGCAGGGTTCTCCATGAGCTGTTTTACTGTGTTGGTTTCGACACAGTAAAAGTTTCTCCGACACAGTAACGATTCAATTTTTATGCGTGCGACACAGTTAAAATTTTGCCGACACTGTAAGACCTGTGATAATCAGAAAATCTAAACATATAAATTCCCGATAGATTTAATTTGAATTAAACAGTTCTACCGTTTTTCAATACTAAAAGGTAGAGCACTTAATTATTAGGGCTTCACTTTGCATACCGGTAATCAATTATCTACTAGACCCTCACTGAACTTTACGCACACGAAGGAACAAAGACAAATAATTTGTTTTCACACTTGAATATAATGGTAAATTGAATATTAAATATACATTGTATTATTTAAAAAAAAAAAAAATTAAATATGTCTTTTCTATTGAACCACGGCTCTAGAGATATGTTACCACTGTAAGTCGCAAACTTCTCATCGTACCGAAGTCATTTAATTAATGTAAATAAATTGCTTAAATTTTTTCAACATGTTCAAGAAACTCTAAAGAGTATTTTACTATTCTTAAGAAGTATGTGCATGTATTCTTTTGTAATTATAATGAATAGAGATTCAGTTGCGAATTTGATCGTAAAAATACCATAAAATTTTAGTGTTTTGCGTAAACCCTGAAGCACAGTAAGATTTTAAACGATAGAGAACCCTGATTTTGCACAATTCTGCTTCATATGAACACAAAGATAGGTGTGCAAATAACGGAGTGCAATTGGTACCCATGGGAATTCTAACAGATTGATGGAAGACCTGGTCTCCAAACACCACATAGATATTGTCAATAAGAAACTCAAGCGTCTTTTTTATGTCAACTTCAGAGTACTTGTGTTTGCAATTAGAATGTGTTTTGCGTTGAAACAGGATATACATGTACAATTTACATGTTTAATCGCAATGAAAAAAATGTATACTGAGAAAATTAACTTACCTCAAAAGGTTTCCGTATTCAGGTAGAGGGAAACAGTTGCTAAAAGTGACGGGAAAATAATCTACTATTTTTTTTGTAGTGCTGACACTGCAAGTGTTCCAATTAATAGAAAACGAATATGACAAAAGAAAATGACATTTAATAAAAATAGGTATAATTAATATTATAAAAAATACTTGTATTAGTAAATACAGAAATTTTTGCTGTCGATATGTCTGACACCACAATACATGTACCAGCCCTGCATAGCTGAATTTGATAGGAATATCCCCGTGCAGAAATGATTACATGTATTTTACACCCATTCTCAATATAAGGGCTCAAATAATGTCGCCTCATTTTCATTTAAAAGAAATACCACTGATGTAATTTTTAAATCAACATTATAAATAGTCATATAACAATGAATAAGAATTCATATAATTATCGATCTGAAAGGGTATTTAAGAAGTTCCAAATTCAAATATAGTAGCCTATTTGAAATGTACGTTACTGTCGCCGAGGCAAATATTATTCTGAATCCCCTCTGTGTAATATATAGTTTTGATTCTCAAGTAAAAATTTTCTGATAAGTTAAACCTTGTATCATATATATTTCTTTTCATAACAATAAATACATTTTCTTTGTGATAATAAATAATTTTTATTGTGCAATGTCCCTGTCGCTTAATTCTATTTCAACCACATTACAAGCAAACACAAAGATTATACACCTGATAGTTTTGTTCTCCTTTATTTATTGATGGGCTAAATTTGAAATTTCAAATGATTAATTACTCCTACTTAGATAATGTAACATGAAATTGAACAACTTGAGCAACTTTTATAAATATGTTTACGGAATGAAAGACATTTTCAGTCGTAGAGATAAGAAAGAAATGTACGTTACCTATATTCTTCCATTAAGAATACATATTAAGTAGAAAATATGAGACGACTCTGAATAAGCAACCCCTTGTATCCTGTAAAATGGCAAAAAAAGTTTTGCTTAACACAATTAAAAATTATTTTTTACATGAAAAGTGATCTTTTGAAATGTACGTGACTGAAATGTACGTTACCATGAAATTCGAATTAAGTGAATCTTGCACGAATTTTCATGTATTCTAATACTTTCACACACTCGAATGTGTACACAAAGGAAAGTTTCAAAGGCTGGAGGTAGGCTAAATCCCAAAATTAATGAAAAGAAACGTCTCTGCTGAGGGAAAAAAAATATTAAGGTCTATTATTATGTAATATAATTTTGATACCTGGTATATATTCCTGAATACGAAACCTGTATGATGCATTTCTTATGATATGCAGGTTCAAATAGTATCAATGTATTGCGTGTCTAACGTATGCTTGTGGAAGAGAATTGATTTTTATATTTGAAATGTACGTTACGTATGGTAACGTACATTTTATGTATTTCTAACTGACATTTTTTTTAATTTAGTCAATGAATTGCGTTTACACGAGCGAAACAAAATTATCGTTACAATCCATTTGACAACTGGCCACATAAATCCATCTAAATGCACCCCCAATCCTCGTAAATGTTTTAAACTGTTACCACATGCTAGAAAATTTATTTCTAAGTGTCTTAAATTCATCTTTGGCAACCTTTTTGCAGTTTGTTTACTTTTCATATGCGACTTTTCGTCAATATTAATTGAATTGTTGTTGATAATTTAAAACAAGGTATGCATAGGCTTATAATTGGTAAAAAAAAAGAAAAAGAAACAAAACAAATAAACCCAGAACACAAGACGGTCACGTATATTTCAAATACTGAATACTCAGTTTTGTTTGAATCATTGCATTTTGGGTTATATTTTTCCAGATCTGCTGAAAAGCACGTATGTTTGTGTTTTGAAAAACGATGTTGCAACATACTAAATGAAATTGTTAACAAGACTGTCGATGGATATATTCGGAATAGATTTATGTTAAGTTTCAATGGCCAAACACGAACATTTGTTAGATCATAGCAAAATACATTTGACTCTTATATTTTTTTTTGTCTGTACCCTTGCACACAGTTAGAAGTAACTAAGTCTACGACCGGTGTCAATTTCAGCGAAACAGCACAAAAGAATGGTAATGAACTGAGGTGGAGGGGACTCCCCAATAATATGTGAAATGAACGTTACCGAAGTGACGTGACATTCATGTAGTTGATGACAATAACCTCGTTTGTTACATTATGATTTCTTATATTACTGCCTTGAAACGCTTCATTGATATGATTTTTATGTCAATAATTGCTTTTTTCAATATTTTCTAATTACTAATTTACATATCATTACAAGCTTGAAATGTACGTTACCTACTCAGATTCTGAGGCAATCGTGTCTTTATAGTGGTGATTGTGACATATAACACATTAATGTGATTACATAGAGAATCTTTTCTGGAATAAACTGAAACAAAACGATGAATTTTTAGATGAATTTTAGATGAATTTTAAGCTTTTATTAAACAGAAATATATCTTGAAATGTACGTTACATTCACATAGTTTTCTAAATCGGCATGGATATATGTTAAAAAAGACAGTAACTACAAAATAGAATTTTACTACATGTACATGTTAGGTTCCAGTATCTATTAAAAATGACAAGATTCCGAACTGATCGCTCTTAACAAAACAGAGAGAAGAATTTAAAGCATATATTTAAAAAATGTTTTTATACATCTGGATCAAAAAGTAACCTTTGTTTTTTGAAAGGAAAAATCAAACGCACGTTCGTATGCCGAGAAAATATGTTGCTGACAGAGTTGGTAGGATGTGCTGGTGTTAAGATTAGATATTCCAATTGTGATTTTAATGACTACATTTTTTTTGACATATTTTTTGGGACATTGAAGAAAGAGTAACGTACATTTCAAGCTACATTTCTGAATAAAATCACCCTCTACTTTATCGCCTTGTCATTATTCCATGTATTATAATTTGATGAAAAAAATCTGGAAACAAAATCTTCAGATACTTTCTTTCAAAGGTAATTGATAGAAAAATTGTTATCTTAAACTTCATTTTTTAAAAAATCAGAGAGGCATTTGTGCCCTTATATTGAGAATGGGTGTTTAAACCTTTTCAAAAAGCAAATTTATAACATTACAACAGTAAATTCGATATACTAGGAATTTCATGTGCATTAACAGAGCATTTATTATTACACTACAGCTTATGTTACAGGCAGAACGTTATTTAAATATTGAAAAATAACAAACTGTTATGGATCTCAGAATTTTTTTTGATAAAGAATGTACATCTGTAAACAAATCACGAAACTCAGAATCATGGAAATTGCTGAGGTTGGATCGAGTGCCTCAGAAGAGTAAACATCCCATGTTGACTAATCACTCACATTGTGAGTCTTATGCAGTGATTAGTCAGACGGAAACCTCTCTAGTCGTATTTATGATAGTATATAACTAAATAGTCTAACAATTGATATGAAAAAAAAAGTCAGCCAGAGTATGTCAGGTATAGTTTTAGTTTGCTAACAAAGTCATTACAAAAACCATGGAATTTACGAATTTACGACTTTAAACAGTTTTGTTTAAATCCTTGTAGCATCAACGTACCTGTCAGAAGGCTGTCTAGGTTTCAAAACTAATGGAACTCAAAGAACCTGTATGCCATTTATTTTTATTGAGTGCTTTTGAGTTTCAAGGACGTTGAAAGATGTACACAATTGTAGGTGATAATTAGGTAAATCAGGAAGTTTGACAATGGAAATCTGAGTTCATCTCGTTTGTCTTCTTTCGTTGTTTACAGCTTTTATATCTTTTACTTTATGTATTTTTTTCTAATTCAGTAATTTAATTAATAAAGAAGAAGGTACAGTTTGAGCTTTATTGTGCCCTGAAAATTTAATGTTCTCAAAAGGTTATAAAATTGGCTTTAACAATAGTTGAGTAGATGAAGATGATAAAGCATGAAAGATGGTGGCAGAGTATGTTTTCTTGAAGAAAATTCCACTGAAAATTGATGTCTTCTGCAACCTTTTAAGAAAATACGGGAAAATGCACAAGTTAATGACGTCACAATCAGCAGTAAGGATGTCATATGTGAAAAACGACTTGCATATTCTTACTGCAAGGGATTCCTATGATTAAGAAAGAATGAATTTTGATTTCGCATATCACTTTCATATTTTCGAAAAATATCGGGCTTAATTTGTATTGAAAATGTACCTTCTTCTTTAGTGAGGTCAAGAATATTTATGTTAATTACTGAGACAACAAAAATTTGTCCCAACAAAAATCTTTGAAATATGTTGAATAAGGACTGCTGCATATGATTAGTTTTTATTGTAATGAAGAGCGAAAATTGAACAACATATGCTTTAAGTATACTGTAAGCCAATTTTTATTCGCGATGAATTTATTTCGCGATTAACAAGGGATAAACTAGCTCACGAAGAATAATTTTCGCGATCAAGTATTTTCGGATCTGTTGTTAACAGACACATACACTTTAAGGACCGGTTCGCGTTGATTATTATTAGAGATGACGAGGCTCTCAAGAACTACTCGAAAATTTCTCGCACGCGAATAAAATTTGCTTTTACAGTTATTGGATTGTATATTGGACTTTTACGAGAAGCGCTGACTTTTACAGTTGACGAATAACTCTTACATAAGGACAGTGTACGGAAGCTCTTTTAGGATATAAATATTTAGCTTAACATTTAATCAAACGAAAATAACGGGTTATTTCAATGCACATATAAGTTGTCCTTCAAGAAAACGACAACCACCGTACCCTTAACTCCCGGTCTTCACATGTAAGTGCCCCTCACACCATACCTATGATCACAAGAAACTTAGAAAGGTTTTCTTACGCATTATCAATTCTGTACTTCCGTACATGATAGACGTTTAAATGTCCATGTAAACCGTGAACTGTAGAGGTCAGTGCTTCTCGTAAAAGTCCAATGTGAATACTTGCATAAATTACCGAACATCTTTACTTTATCCGTGGTTAATTTGATTACAATACCCAGTAATACATCCTTTAATGTACAAGTCATCTCATATTTTACATCGACGATAAGATTAGATTAACCAGTTACTTGATTATTGAAAAAGTGTAATAGATAAATATTTTTGGTATTAACAAATCGTAGAAAGTATACATTGTTCTCGTCTACCTAATTATGCTTTTTTAAAGTTCTGTTTCTTTTTTCCTAAGGCGAATTAAAATGCCTCCATAAACAGTTTAGTAAATTGCAATATATGAACAGAAGATAAACATATTCGTACTTTAATAAGTAATACAAGGAAATAAGTGTAATCGCTTTAAATCATTTGCTTTCAAACACGGAAATAATTGTTTATTTATCATTTTTTCTTCTGATATGACATGTTTATTCTGAAAGATTTCTTTTAAAAAACATTTACGAGAAGTATGGCAACTAGATTAGGTAAGTCTTGCTTAATATTATGGGCTTCTCTTTATGATCATCATCTGGTGTACATGTATAACTATGCTTTCAATTTTAAAAAGTCTTGATTTATTTTCTTAATTTGTTATTTTTTCACTTCTGTGGCCACCCCTTCGTATCTCAAAGATATTGTTCAGAATGTGTATTTTCTATGATTACGATTAAAAACTTTACATGTTGATGATTTTAATGGAATCAAATCATAATAATATTGCGCCTTTGCATATTTTCAATTTAAAAATAAATATTTTTTTACTATAATTTCATGCAATTTTACGATATCATGTTATGAAAATTTAAACAGTTACGCACATCAAGGTAAATGTTCCGTCATTGTCATGCAATCTCTTATACAGTAATATACAAAAAATACATGACATGCTATTCTTGGAGACCCGAAATAAGTTTCAGATAAAAAAGTAAGATAAGATGAGAATAAATGCATTATATTCTAAAGAATCTTTGAAAGAATCATTAAATTTTATTCACTGGTATAGTAAGAGTTGCGGATAAGAGATGGGTGTACTTAGTTTTATAGAAAGAATGGCAGTGTCCATGTTTTGCTCTGAGAATCCCAAAAAAATTGACCGATCATATACTAATTATAGTAGGTGCACAGTCATGGCAATATGTAAAAAAAAAAAAAAAAAAAATTCTTCGAAATGGTCATTAAATTTCAATAAGTGGTATAAGGGGAATAGTAGATAAGAGATAGGTAACACAAAGCTTAACAGATGGATTATGGTTATACAGAAAGACGGACATACCGATCATTATATTCCTCCCCACTTTTCGAGCAGGGTTATAAAAAGACAAATTATACCTAAGTTTAACATTTATATTAGTGAGGTAGAGACAATTTACAGTTCTTTACTATTATTAAATGTTTTGCTATATTTTTAGCCAAAGGAAAAGATAAACACTTTATTTTTATCTTTAAACTGATTAAAAGTTAATTACATGCATGTAACATTGATCGATTTTCCGATACAAACTGCATTACATAACAATGTTCCGCTTTTTATTATGATTTGACATTACAATATTAATACGATGTGACAATTGAGAAAGCTTTAATGCAAATCAACTGAAAATTTGTAAATGAAAATAATTATTTTTCACGCTGTTATAAAAAATTGATAAAATCTCTAAATCTATATATTATTTTTTTAAATTTTGGAATAGGATGGATAACCTCAGCGATCCTCTTAGTCCTCTGTAAATATTTACTTTCACAGAAACATACAACAGATTTCCACTATCAATGTTCTGGTGAGTAATTATGTTTGAAATATCCATACACATCAAACCACATGTTTATCCCTTACTACATTGATTTTAAAATTCTTAATTTGATTTTATAGAGTGTACATGCTTACTGGATTCATCTGTTTGCAAAAACTGTACATACACGGATGTAGAAGGTATTGTTTTCATAGTTTATGAAAATTAATGCTACTTTTTTTGTGGAACATAAAGAAATATGTGATACATATCAGTAAATAAATCAATAGATAATTTTAATATGCTGTATTAATTGATTGTATATTGTTAACGTTATTGATTGTATATTGTTAACGTTTAAGATTCCTCTATTCCTAAGTCGATACGATATTTCCTGGAGAGCTTGGGATAAAACATACCACAGAGCCTAACACATCTGTTTCATACTTGGATATTTTACTTGAAAAAGACGTTAATGGTACAATGTAATCTAACAACCAAGCTATATGATACACGTGATGACTTTAACGTTTCTATCGTCAACCTCCCTTACTTATGCAGCAATATACCTTCATCGCCTCCATACGGAGTGTATATATCTCAGTTGATTCGATACGCAAGAGCATGTTCTACGTATGAACAATTTCTAAAACGAGGTAAATTATGAACAAGCAAGTTGATGAAACAAGAATATCAGCAGTCTCGTTTAAAGTCATCATTTCGTACGTTCTATGGTCGATACAATGATCTTGTCAGCATATTCAATTTATCATTGAGTCAAATACTGATTGACGTTTTTCATAGTAATTGTTAGTCCATTATTTATAAATTGAATTGACGACGGATTTTCCGTTATTTCCCGATCATGACAAGGAACACACGGCGGGTGTGACCGGTCAGCGGGTTCACTCCTCCATGGCACCTGATCCCACCTCTGATGTTTCGGAGGTCCATGTTTGCTCTGCTCCTATTTTGTATTGTTTTATGGACTTTGATATTGAATACGGTACGTTATCTCCATACCCTTCTAGAGAATTTTTCACTTCAGATGGACACGCCACCACTTGACGGTCGCCGAAGAGCTGCAAATTTTGTCCTATACTCGGCACTCAAGGCCATGAAGCAGGGGGATCTTTATCGTGCTAGCACTTACTTTGACACGGAACTTTGGTTTATACGGTCGTATCCGGAGGACTTGTCTAAACGTCCCGCAGAGGGATACGCGACTTAAGGATCAACTCCATACTTCGCGACTCCATAGCAGGCGTTTTAACCACTGCCCACGCAGACGACTGCTGTATTGAAAGAAGAATACTTTAAATGTGGTTATATGATTGATGGATTGTATGTTGTTTAACTTAAAGGGCTTCAAATGTAGATCTTTACTTGGCAGTCAGGGCAATAAAGCTGTAAGGATCTTTATCGAGCTTACGACTTCCGTGACATTGGGCCTTTGGCAAATCTGAAAGAAAACGATACTTTCACGTCAAAGTGAGGAGCACTTGACTAAGAAACAGTAGCTTACTATTTTTATTGACTAAGGTCAATCGCGTCTAGGAATCGAACCCATGACCTTCCGATCATGGAGTGAGCGCTCAAACGACTGACTTACCGTGTCCTGCAAAACATCAGAGATGGAATCAGGTGCCGTAGAGCTCGATTGTTCTTCCAAAATACTATAAAATGAGCCTTACAAACAATGACTATGTAGTTACGTGCTTTGTCAGCAGGGACCAGATCGTATTGATCATGTTATCTATCTAATTCTGGATTATTGCATACAGAAGAATAGAATGTTTTCATTTTGCCCCTTAATCTATCAATACCCGATTTTAACATGGAACTGATACATTTAATTGTCAAAAATCTTTGATTTCATATCTGGCCCATCGTCCGACCTAATCTGCAATAAAATCCATAATATTTAGGAAATTCCGACGCCCATTGAAAGATCAGGGTTTCCTATATTTTCAAAACAAGTGATCTGAGGTCTTCACTATCAACTATATTTACGTCACCTATAATAACGTGTCCAGCAGGACTACTTGTATAATTATGGAGGAGAAAAACATAAACAAGATAGAGGATTATGTTTCAGATATTCGATATCCAGACCATGTAAAGTTTCATTTTATCATTGAATAGGGAAGAATACAACCTGAAAAAAAAATTTTCTTTAAATGTTTTTGTTATAATAGTTTTATGTTAAAATACATGATATTTATGATTTTTGATTATTTGATTGTTTTTCTCTTTCTGATTTTAAATGAAGATAAAATACTTTAATATTATACTTTTATGTAAAAAATATAAATCTGATTCGTCGAGAAACATTTTTTTTTTAAAATTCCTAGTTGTATAATAAAGCCGCGCCATCTAGCGTAGCAACAGTCTTCATTGCTTGACGAAAATTTATATCTACTACAAATTGACTCTAGAAATTAACACAGAATTTATGCACATGTAATAAACTGAAATGCAGTGGTATAAAACATTCATAATATAATAAATATCCCATGTATTTGAGTGTAACATCGAGGGGATAACATTTACAATGCCAAACTCAACCACATGCAATATTTTAATATTTACATTTCGTTTATTTGTCTTTACACATGTAACATTCCTTACAAATTAGAATTTTGCTCATTTCCTCTTTAACTTCCGTACTATGGATGAGCATGAATATCTCAATTCTAACGTCATAATAAAGTACCTGACGTCCAAACTATAAGGCAAACTGTTTTGCCTTAAAAAACCAAAATTGCTCATTTTCTCATCCTTAAGTGACCTTTACACCGAAAAGTTATCCAACAAGTTCAAATATTTATCATGCCTTAGATTTGCAAGAATATCGACCATACATATTTTTTTTTCAAAATGAGTTAAGATGGTCGATATTAAGTAAACACACTTGAAAAGAAATTTTATTTTTCAAAGTGAGTTGATTAGGTCCCAAATTTAACGCACTTTGAAGTTTTTTTTTCAAAGTGCGTATTTTTTTAAAGTTCGTTGTAACAAGGCATGAAGTGTCGTAGTTCATGTCCTCATAAATCTTCAAAAATTAAAATCATTTCTTTAATTGATTATTCATCGTCATCAGTAAAGTTTTCAATATATTGTCACTTCAAGTACTGTTTGTATTCTGTATTATAAAGTTGTAACTGATCACAATCGCGCAAATAACTCTCATGGTAGCTCAGTCAATGGAGTTTTTGCTCCATGTTTGGAAGGTCCTGTGTTCGAATCTTGGCCGCGACAGATCTAGGTCAATATAAAATGGGTAGCAACTGTTCCTTGTTCATGTACTCAGCACTTTGTTGTTAAAGTAGGGGGTTCTTCGGATGACACCATAAAAAACTGAAGTCCCGTGGCACGATTTCTCATTAAATTGCTCATTTGCCCTGAGTGTCTAGTGAGGGTCAAAATTTGAAGCTATTCACTCTTTAATAATAGTGAATTTTCTGTACGAATGAAAAACTCTCCTATGTGGCGTAAAACAACATACAATCAATCAATAGAAAAAACATCGATGACAGAGGATGCTTATGCTCTTGGTGTGTAATATTATGTTTTTGGGTTCTGTAGCTAAAAAAGATGTTTTTACAGATAATAACATATCTTGGAAAAGAACATTGACTGAAAGCAGGAAATGTTATTTTTAATCTTTCAATATTTAAGGACATATGATACAAACAAACTTTTGTCAAATAATTTGAAAATAACGACTTGAGTCATGTTTTAATGAACAAAATGAACAAGTTTTACCGCGTAGTTTTTAAAATTTTAATAAAATTTTCCCAAAAATAGAATTTGAAGAGAAAAATAATTGTATAGATTAATAAGAGAGGTTTCAGAGAGGTAGAGTTTTGAACATTATAAAAGGTTTACAGTTTCTTTATACTCTAAAAATATATTATTTGCATCATTTTCAATGAAATTAGGCCACAAAATATATACCAATCCAGGCATCCATTTTTTGTTTGTATCATCTGTCCTTAATTATAGTGTCATTTGACTCATTACCATTGTTTTTGTTTTCAATTGGTCATGTAAATTCCTTAATTTTAATCATTGTTAAATCTGTCTTTTGTGAAACTTTGCTTGGATCACTTGCCACAACTTTTGTTTTCTTTTGTATTCGTTGAAGTGAACAGTACTAGTAAAAACGTGAAAGGTAATTGTTTTTCATATTTTACTATTTACAATCGTAACTATGCAGAAATAATAGGAACATTTAATATGGGAAACTGATAAAGGAAGTAAAAGCAAACCGGAACCCCAAAAAATGAAAATATAGCATAAATTGATATTATTTGCTTTCGTCCGGTACATGTATATAAATACAGGTAAGACTGGAATTTGTATACTTCGTATTCTCTATTTCAATATTTTTGTACCCAGGCTTGAAAAGCGGGAGGGTAAATAGTAATTGGGATGCCTGTCTGTCCGTCTGTTAGGCTTTGGGATACACATCTTTTATCTGCAACTTTACTGAATACCACTGAAAAAAATTTGATGAAACTTTTGCAGAATTTTTATTACATAATGCCATTGTGCACCTTTTTATTTTAGTTTGATATTTAGGGTTTCCCATAACAAGATATGGACACTGACATGATATTCTAACCTTTGACGTGAGGTGCTTCAGGGTTCTCCACAAGGGGTTTTACCATGGAGGTGCGCCATGGTTAAATTTGTGTGCGCCATGGTTAAATTTGCTGCGCCATGGTTAAAATCCGCGCCCGCCATGGTTAAATTTTAGAATTTAAAACTTGCATTTTCAGAGATGACACCTGCAATTTACTATCTGAGTAGTTAATTGTGTTTATACAACATGGTGTGAAGCCCCCCAAGCGCATGGGGACAGGTAATAGTGCTAATTACCCACGGTCGATCAGCTGCGAATGTGCCATGAAGCGTGAGAATTCATGAATTGAAGGTCGGTCGGCCAGCTGTTTTAACAGTATGAGTAGTTATCTACTATATAAACTACTGTTAACGGGGCTCTGTATTTTTGTATTACACGTTATTTTGTTGAATTCTAACTGTTTTCAGTTCAATACATAATAATTATAAAAGATTTACAAGAATTCAGAGACATAGTAACGATGTCTCGTAGTAGACACGCATCCGAGCCAGGGCAGTCGAAACTAATTAGTTTTTTTTTTAACGTCGGCAATCTTGATGATATTAGCCCCAAAATACTCTGTAAAAAATTCATATTCCTCTGTATTTAATCAATTTCCCATGCTATGTTTTTATTATCGTTTTCGATAAAATGTGCATAGAACCTAAGTGTCAATCGCCGTCTTATTTTTAGAGTTACTTTCCGTTGTTATGAGACGTCGCGTGGCGCTATTTTTAGCACTGGGGCACGTGGAGAAGTAAACAAAACTTGGTGAAAAACGCATTATCTTATTCTAGAAAAATAGAATGCTTAGAAAAAAAGGACACTTATCCAATTGTTCCTTTGTGTGTTTACTTAAAAAATACTATCCATTCATCAGTTTTAGTCATATTTAAACAACAGGCTACAACAATTCTTACAATTATTAATTTCTGAATGATATTGCCTGGTAATGTATCAACATTTTTTTAATTCCTTCGGAAGATTACTACAGTTTTGGGCAAATTCTGGTACATTTGTGAGGTAAAATACAGGATAAATCCTTTTCAATTTTAATTCTTATATTTTTAACTTTAAACAGAGTTACATGTAGTTATTCCATTGTTTTGTGTTGCAATGATAAAATTTACAAAGTGTAAAACCAGTCATTGATTAATGAAGATTAGGAAGTCTAACGCGCATTCGTGTTTTCGGTCACATTTTGTCTTCACGCAGCTTCCTCCATGGTTAAATTTTCAAATGTGGAGAATCCTGGTGCTTTCTAAATAACATGATGCACCACGAGTTATTCCTCTTGACACCTTACCGTATAGAGATTTTTGGGTTTCCAAAAGCAAAACATGGAAACTGTCATAATATTCATACGGGAAGCGGGGAGTATAATTTAGTGATTTCATTGCTCACAGTACCTTTATTTTTTCCTCTACGCGCAATATATTAAAAACGAACATCGCTTATTATTAAAATGAATGCTTTTCATAAATAATGCAAAACATTTAACAAGGATTGATAGCACATAAATTTATCTGCTTGCGTCGCAAATGACGTTACATATTTTCTTAAGGTAGATCGCGGGTTTGCTGACGTCACAATAGGATTTGACGTAAAAAGCTTACCGCGTTCAGATAAGCAAGGAAAATATCTTCAGCAGTATGCAGTAAAAAGTGACATAAAATGTAAAGCTTGCTTAGAGTATTTAAATATTTGTCGTATGTAATTGAAAATAACTGATGTTTAGATCAAGGCGGTCTTTTATATTATAAGTAGTTTTTAACGCTGCTATCTTATGTGTGTACGTACCTTTCTAAAATACCATTACCTAATTTGTTGCTACAAAACAAAAACAGATCCACCGCCGGCATGTCTGACCTGCAGTTTAGTATTTTTGTTCACTTTTATGAATTTTGTTTTGTTTGTTTAATTTAGCCTACATACTAATCTACTTTTTGTTTCTTTTAAAACAACAATCATCTCTAGATAAATCAATATGCAAAGTATCCATTTTCTTCGTGATGATGTACACCTTTTACGATATTACGATTGGTAGTATTTTTATGTGCAACAATATTGTTTGCCGTAAGTACAAGTATAACATTTTCAAAACGAGAAAGAAATGGACAATATATGATACGTAAATATGAACTTTCATTTGTACACGAAATTTCTCTTACTGATGCTTTTTTTGGAGGGGGGTGGGCAGTAAACTATATAATAATCAACAGGAGAGACGTTATTGATTTAGGTAACATCGCCAAATAAAATATCACAAATTAAATATTACAAATAAAATATCTTGACAAGCAAAAGAAAAAAAATGGAGGGGGTAACAGGCGTTTTCACTGAGGGGGCTCGAGCATATACATTTAGTAGTAAATGTTTTATATATATAATATTGTAACCTGTTTTCTATAGTAAACTGTATGCTATCTATAGTATTCTATATATCGGCAAAATAATAAGATATGGCCTATACGGCAATTTGGAATGAAAACTGAAGTCTGTTAATTCAGTGATAGACAAAATCAATTCATTCTATGATTGATTGATTGATTGATTTTATATTGTTTAATGCGGAGTCGGCAATATTTCAGCCAAATTTCGGCGGAATTCATTCTATGAAGTATAAATGTATACAATGTAGGCCGTAAAGCTATTTTAATTCAGCTGCACTATTTCCGCTTTAAAAGCTGGTACATTTTATCAATAAATGAAAATGATACACAACATATATGTTTGAAAATGTGCTTATATCCGGTAGGCCTAACGTGTTTTGTCCCCTTTCATCTACTTACATTTGTTATAATTTTTCCGTACTCCTGCCCTGTTTAATGAGAAAAAAAACCCACATGGCATTAAAATTGTGACACGCTGTTGGTAAACAATGGCAATGATTATACTGAAAAAAATTGAATTCACGGATTGCATATTTTATTTTGAGTGAATTGTTGATTAAATCAATTTTTTTTTTTGTAATTCAGACATACGAAAACAATGACGTCGCAATAACGTTATATAACGTCGTGAAGAAAATATCATACTTCTGATCAAAAATTGTAAAACTTTAAAGTTTTTTTGCAAGAAATTGAGCGAGAACACATATTAATTAGATCGATTCTAAATTAACTTCTCATTCATTGTATCGAGTAATATAAAATTCGTCTGCTTCGTTTTTATGTTATGACCATGATTTTGAAATGCGTATACCGGCTGAAAAGGCGCATTTTACTATATATTTCATTGAAAAAGCGTCACCTGTTCTCATCAACATTAGTGCATTTGAATTACGATTACCATTTAACCACTCAGACGAATCTAAAAAAAATTCAGAAGGAAAATTTTAAAACGAGAGGTGTAAGCTGACAAATTTTAAGCCTATGTTTTCAGGCAAACAGTAAACCCGCGATCTACCTTAAAGATATTATCAGCTACCCTTTTTTCACAAGCTAAACAGCGCCGACATCTTGATTTTTAAGTCGGTCACATCAACTTGTATTATTGTCTGAGAGAGGGAGAGAGAAGACAACGATAATCAGGAATAAAGTACGCTGATCTTAAAAAAGAACTGCGCACTACATAAAATAATGACACGTCTCTCTAACAGAAAATAAAACATAAAATCTCATAACTTGTGTATAAATTTGTGTATTTATGCATACATAATGTATATCCATTTGACATTTCTCGTGTATATTGATTAAAAGTGTCCTAATGAGTAGTGGATATTTTAGAACGCAATGATCTTTATTTTTTACTCTAGTCAATTTGTCCATTAATTTAATTGACAACCTTCATAAGTCGTTTACCATATCCATTTTATTCTTTGTTTTCTTACTCTTTCAGAAAAAATACGTTCCATAAATGAAAATGAGTAGTGAAATATGAAAATTTATAACTTATAAATACTGTAAACCAACTTTTATTCGCTTGCAAGATTCGAGAAAGTCCCGTCATCGCGAATATTTCTCGGCGCGAACCGGTCTCTAAAGTATTTGAGCCTCATAACAATAGATCCAAAATAGGCCTGATCGCGAAAATTAATCGTTGCGAACTAGTAAATCCCCGGTAAATCGTGAAATAAAGTCGTCGCGAATAAAAGCTGGTTTACAGTATTCAGGAATATATAATATTAATGATATCTGTTTAATTAATTGTCTTCATTATTTTCCTTTTTGAAAAAAAAGGGGAAATTTTGAAAAAAAAATTGTTTAAAAATAATATTTTTATATATATCTGCTTTCTCAGATCCATCTTATTTCCAAAGTCTTTTGGTTGGAGTGATAATTTGCGGGATATTGGTCATAATCTTGACAGGAATTGTTATTTTCTTAGTGATCCACATCTTCAGATTGAAAAGGTAAAAGTTGGCTCGGTATGTTGATCCGTATTAGCTATAAATTGACTTAATTCATGAGTAATAATGTTAACATTAAAACATATTATGTAAACTGTTTGATTCAACGTATTAAATATTCTATCTCTATTTAACAGAAGACATTGTTATGATGAAAGAGAAGGCATTCAGAATGCAGAATCTGTCTCTTCAGCGAGTCCAAATACAGACTATATCATTCCGATTCAAGCACAAGATGATATTCAGCCTGAACAGCATTACAGAGAACTCTCTTCTGTTAACATGGTTAATGAGTACGTAGAAATTGTGCAATGAAAACGTCATTAAGAACCGAAAAAGACATATTGAAGAAACAAATTGCACATGAGAGATATCTTCAATGTATCCTGATACATAATCTAGAACGACAACTGAACAAAATGGCTTTTACAGAAGACTGTGAATGGGAGACTTCTTCATGACATATATATAAGATCACATTACTATATTATAAAGTAGAGGAGTAAAATGTGTGGATAAAATATTAAAATACTAGCTAGTAGACATTAAATGTGCAACACTCTATATTTCTCGACATATTTTAAATAATAAATTAACCCTAACTTTCGTGTGAAAAAATCTGCATTCAAATCAACACATATATACATATTATCTTATTTTCCAGCTACATTATAAAACATTTCTTTTTAAAAATGTTTACATAAAAATTTATATGCATCAAATACATCACAAGGTAAAGACAGGCACCATCTTGGATAATTTGAAAAATGTCTCCTGAAACTAAACGACCTGTGTTATAGAGTTCGATCCATCAATGTCTCAGATTATGACTCATCTAACCAAAACCTCACATTGTATTTCCAATAAAATATACCTCCTTATTCTAGTTCTCTATATGTAGTTCGTGTTTGCATTGCTCCTGTTTTGTATTGTTTTATGGACTTTTGATCTTGAATACAATTAGTTATCTCCATATGTTTCATTTATTAAAATGCGAAAAGGTGGTTGAAGTTAAAATAAGTTTGTAATTAGGAATGCCTTACATTAATATGTTTCGTTTACACATATAAAAGGCTCAGGCATTTTGCGTTTAACATCCTTTTTGATAAAAAAAAATGCTTAAAGTTAAAAGATTAAACGTCTCACGAAAAATAATAAAATATTTCTGAGGTAGTGGGGAATATACTTTTATCATGAAAATACAAATAGCTTTACATTTTTGTATAATATAACGTGAAATTATTTATATAATTTTTGATTTGTTAAAACTTGCAAAAAATCTTGTTTAAAAAATTGAGTGACTCTTATTTAAACGTAGAAATCATAAATAAAAACTAAAGTTTCCAATTCCAAGTTGGGAATATGTGACAGGAATCATGTATATGGGAACATTTCGCCCATTTTATTTTCATACCTTTCGCCCCTATTAATAGGTGGGTGAATTCAACGATCACCGTATATTTCCTTTTGCAGAATTGTATTTGGGTGAATTTAAACAGGGTAAAGTTGTTTTAAAGTACAAAAGGGCGAAAATTACCTGTATACACTAGATATATATTTTCTGGTATCATTTATTTAAATTGACTAATTTCTTGATGTTCCATATTTTTAGTATTTCAAGCTATCTCAAATATCAATATTTGGTATATTGTCTGCCAAAGTGCCACTGCAATTAGTCGAAGTGTGTGTGTAAATGTTTGGTCAATAATTGTATCTTTTAAAATTTATTTTTTTGCATAGACGTTAGTGATGATTTAAATGCCAAATTCATAGTTAACAAATTGAACAAATAGTGCATATTTTATAAGAACTTGGGTCAACAGAACCCTCTCCAAAAATAACACCTGATCAATTTTGTCAAAAAGATCTCGTCCCCACATTTTGTCTTTTTTTTTTTTTGGAAAGCGATATCACAGATTTATGTGAATTTATGTGAAAACTTTTCGTAATTAAAATACAAAACTTGTACATGTACATATGTACCATGTGTACACCCTTTTGAATTTTTTTTGACTCGCGCCTCAACTGGACTTGCGACACCAAAGATTAAATTTTCACCATTACTGTTATTGTATTGCACTAGGTTTGCGCATCAATTACATATTTATCTTTAAAAAAAACATTGTGTGTTTTAAATGGATTGCCATCAATGAAGTTAACAGAACCCATGACAGTCTGTAAGTATGTTTAATACAAGTTTAGGTATAAATTTGGGAAAGATTATCTGAAATGCAAACGAATAGGTTGTATTTTTAAAAGGGTAAAAGATCGTCGAGTAATACTTACAAGCTCTACATTAAAGCATGTCCCTAAGGGTAAATCTAGAAATGTAAATGAAAATTTTGTTTCCTGTATTATTATGAATCTAATTGTATAAGGGTTATGTACACATATGGAGGCCATGGGTACGTAAATGTTATACCCCTAAAACTTGAACAAAGTTCTCAATATGACCAGCTGCAAATATATAAAAGATGTGCATTTAATAATTAACAGGCGTCTCCATATGAGTGAAAATCTATCGAGAGAGACAATCAGTCAATCTAATAAAACAATTTCTTGACGTTTCTTTCATAATTTTTGGTCTGAACACCCTCAAAGAATGAAAAATGAAAATATTCAAAAAATAAACACTATTACACTTGTTGGAAAAATGATTATAAGAAAACTTCTCATAAAACTACTAAGAAAAAAAATGCGTTTCTTTCCAAATTCCTCTCCATGTACAGCTTTGGCCCTGGGTTTCACTAATTATTATATTAATATATAATATTTGGATCACAGATACACTATACAATGATACATAATTGTGCTTATCTGTTTTTATTATTATTATTCATTTTTATAGGTCACCACCAAACATGCCTCAAAACATGACCAGGCTTCTGTGTAGAATGAAAGAAGGTTCTGGGAAACATGTTTTTGTACAAAAATATTTTGGTACCCGTTTTGCTCCTAGGGCAATGTTTAAAACTCCAAAACTTTATTTTACACACTCCAAAAGGTTAATTGGATAACATTTAGAATAAAAGAGGAAGAAGAAAAAGAAAGTTTGACAGACAGACAGAAAGACAGGCGGACTGAACGAGGTACATGTAACACTAGTATACCCAAGTTTTCTTTAGAAACATGCAAGTAAAAATATCTTTTTGATAGACAATACTTGATATCGAGATTACTTAACTTTGCAGAACTCTTTCGCGATTGAGGTAGGAAACGCCTGTTGGAAAGGGACAAATGTGCTATTGAATACAATGTAAGATCGATCATTACAGAATTTATGAGGACAAATAAGAAAAAAAAATCCTTGTGGAATACCTTGCTAAACAATTACTAAACAAGCCTTATTAATTTTTGAGAGCAGGTAATCCTTAAATGTTACATTTCTTACGATATTTTTAACTAAGCGGACTCTTTTCATTAAATTTTCATTGAAAATCATCACATTTTAAAGCTGATAAAATATTCTGAACTTTTCTTATTTGATAACCTACTATTTGGAGTTCAATTCTTAGCAATACATTGTACTTTTGGCATAATATTTTTCGAATCATTCGATTGTCTCTACTGTAAACAATGCCATTTGCCCCAGTAATCTCGCGAGAATTAGAGCTTTCTCGACTCCCCCGGAAAAAAGAGGTAGTAATTATAAGTTAGATAACTGCGAGGTATATGCAATGTTACGTATTGATAACTATAATTTTCTAATCAGTGTATAAGATTAAAGCCCGACGCTGTAAAAGTATGGATCTTCCTTATTTAGATTCCCTTGTCACTTATCTTGAAATAGGAGCGTTACATGTAAGTATCTGCAGTACTTTTTTGATTAGAAATTTAAAAATGAAACTATGTTAGCAATAATACGTAGTATGTTTTGCAAGGGAACATTGCAAAATAAATATGGAGATGTTAACACAATGTGCAGGTGTTAATAGTTTGTTGATA
>NW_026924704.1:0-22500 GCF_032062105.1 Saccostrea cuccullata
CTGAAACTTTATATAGCTATAACTCCCTTGTTTTTCAACCAAACAGGATGGGATTTGGAACATAGATAGATATAATGGACTTCTACAAGAAGGTATGGTCACCATGCACATGCATGCAAGTGCATGTACGTGTGCTGCAATCTGATTGGTTGAAACTATAAACCGCTATAACTCCCTTGGTTTTCAACCAAACGGGGTGGGATTCAGAACATAGATAGATGTTATAGACTTCTACAAGAAGGTATGGTTACCATGCTCACGTATGCACGTGTGTGCACGTGAAATGAGTAAAATCAAAAATACATTTGAATGAGCGTATTTTTTAATACTTTTGTATTAAATACTTTAATATTTAGTATATTAAAATATATAGATTGTGTAGACAAGATGATATGGTCATTACGCATATGCATTCACATGCACACGCGTGCAATGCTAAAATTTGAATGAACTCGGTACACTTCTGTATAAACGTTGTTAAAGTCTCAAATGAATAGAGTTTGTCTTATTTAATGAAGCTTACAGGGAATATGGCACAAAAAGAGAGTTGGGGAGCGTTTGGGGAACATCTGTAACGGTCCCCGTTACAATTAGCACTAGTTGTTGATATCATTTCGTTTGCCTTTTTTGTGAACAGGTGTAACGTTTGCTTGTTTCCATTCAGTAGGAAACACTGAACTTTGGAGTGATTTGTTGAATAATTTGCATAATGGAAAACTTAAGATTGTTGCAGCTTCCTTTAGAAGTCGCGGGTTTACGAGATCTGGCCCAGTCGCCTTAGACGTATCTAATGAAAGAAGGACGTTAGTAACTTCATCAACAGTCAGTATTATTTCAGAATAATCAGAATCGAAATTGTTATTACATATACTAGTATGCGGAAGACTCGCTGATGAATCGTCGATCTTTGACTGGTTCGTAAAGAAATTGTTAAATGCGGTTGCTTTATCGAAATTATCATCAATAACACTACCATTAACCTCTAAGGGAGGTAAATCATTTCGGGTCTGAGTGTTGGATATTTTATTTACCATATTCCACCACTTTCTTGAGTCATTACACTCGGATATATTATTTGATAGCTTTTTGTAGTAGTCCTCGCGAGCATTACGAACAGTACATATACATTGGTTTCTTACTTTTCTAAATTCAGACCATTTGTCAGGGTGATCAGTTCGTTTAGCGATTGAATGTAATCGTTTCCGTCTCCGGATAAGTTTTCGAATTGCATTATTTATCCAAGGAGGATCGGATTTTCTAATTGTCACTATCTTATTGGGAATGTTATTTCTAGCATGCTCTATAATTGTTTCGTTAAATCTTTTTACATTGATGTCGATGTCAGAATCGGAAAGTATTTCTTCCCACTCGACCGAGTTCAGGTTATCTCTATATGAATCATAATCGCCATGATTGAATAGCCAAATTTCGCGTTTAAATGTGTGAGATATTTGATTATATTGACTTATCAACGCATAGACAGGACAATGATAACGTACGTTCTGGTCCAGAAAACAATCACCAACGTAAACTTTTTCCAGAATATTATTATCACTGACCATAATAACATCCAAAAGTGTAGAAGATTCTTCGGTAAAATGAGTAGGTTCTTCAATTAGTTGGGTCATGTTGTACATAGCCATTATATTGACGAGATAATCAGATTGATAATTGTTGGTCAGTAAGTTTGCGTTAAAATCGCCTGTGATAATTATTTTACTTATTTTAGTGTTATAAGCTAAGTCTATGGAGTTCTCAGTATCACTCCATATAGATACAGGAGAGTTTGGGGGTCGATAAAAGGTTCCATACAGGTAGGATTGGCCACCCATAAAAAGTTCCAACCAAACGCACTCAACCGTGGTTGGTTCGAGGTCAGTTCGGCGTTTTGCGAAAATATTGTCCTTGACATATACTGCCACGCCCCCACCCGTTTTCGACTTTCGACAACGACAGAATGGAGACTGAAAGTTGTGTAAATCGATGTCTGAGTTAATGTTGTTTTCGTGAAGCCATGTTTCAGTGAACGAAAGGATGGTATGATGGTGAAGTTCTGCTTCAAGTGTTTGGATCTTGGGAATTAGACTTTGTACATTTAAGTGGGCGAAAGTAAATCTATTTGGGTCGAATGATGTGTTGTTTTGAGTATTTGTTGATGAACTACATGTGGATATTGAACATGAGACACTTGGTGATAAGGTAGGTCCTGGATTCACTTCAATATCACCTGACATGAGTAGGAGAAGTGTATACAAGAAAGTAAGAAGAGTCATAGATATATACATACATAAATTGTGTAATACGGGTGCGTTGGTATTGGTGGAACATTTGATTGAAATATTGTCGTGCATAATGTTGTTTAGCCCCATGTTTGCCAATACATGTAAAAGTATGATGATATGTAAACATTTTATGCCGTACTGTAAAAGTAAATTGATACAAACAAAATCTTTTAAACTTAATAATGATTTGGGAAAAATGGCAATGTGATAAAATAACCCCACACTAGCCCGGTAGCTAGAAATGTCTACACACATTAATCAGGTAACACCTGAGTTTTGGTAGATTTCAAATGTTAAAAATCGGGTCAGGTGGGGTAATATGAAATATGATGAAATGATAATGACTGAATATGGGAACAAGTGGACATGGTCCGCGTATGGTACCACAATGTTATGAACATCTCTGTCAACATATAAACAAGAAAAGAATGTACAAACAAACGCAACATATATACACAATAGAAAGTAAGATGTGAACATTTGCTTAAATATGGGAGTGGGGTTTTGAACGTGGTAGGGGTGAAAGGTTAAATTAAAACTTAAAGATGTAATTTTTAAGTGAGGGGGGGGGGGGGGGGGGGTTACTCGAAACTACTCATTACTAAGCACAATGTACATAGGTACTATTCTATACATAAATTTATAAATATAGAAATATTAACAAATAACTTTGTATTAACATAATTTCGCAATCATATCTATCTATGATGGCAAAATGTTATTTGATTGACTACGGCGAGGCACGATGTAAATCAGCAGAGTGGTCTATGTGGGGCCACTCTCTTTCAACACATGGCCAAAAGGGACTAGGTCCGACTCCTTACGGACCGCATAAGTCCTATCCCCATGGTCACGGACGGTAATCTTACCGTTGGAAGTCCAGGCCTGCTTTAACTTGTGTTCTCGACAGAGCTGCCTGCAGAAGTAAAGAAGACGATCACGGTATTTGGTTAGATCTTCGTTGATAACGATTTGCTTAGTTTGATAGTTTTTCCGCAGTTTCTTGGCTTCCTTCATCAATGAAAACTTGACATCGGTAGACTGGAGTCTGACAATGATTTGTCTCGGTGACTGTCTTTGTTTCCGTGGGTCGCCAACACGATGGGAGGTCACAATATCAGATGCTGAAAGCGCAACTCCCGCAGATGATGTCACTTCTAGAAGCTTTTCAGTAGTTGATTCATCAGGGGTTTCAGGAATGCCGGAAACACGGATGAGGGGCCTTCGACCATATTGCTCCAATTCGTCTACCTGAAGACGCAGATTTTCGTTTTCCTTACGCAGAAGGCTGACCTCAGACCGTAGTGGTTCCATCATCTTATCTGTTATCTGATGAATCAACTCCTGGATCTCCTCTCTGATAGAAGCTCTAACAGATGCGCTAACGGCGTCGGCTATTTTTAGCCGGGCTCATTTCTCGTAGAGAAATGCCCGGCTATTGCGACGGTGAGCAACAGAAAATGCTGCTTCTTCACCGCCAAATTAAATTTACGAGTTAGAATATAGTACATCTGCGCAATCACTTTTGAGGCAATACAAACACTGAATTAAACTTTCATAGTTATCTGAAATTGTCAAAAAATAATTATAATAAAATACTTTCTATCGTTTTCGCTGATTAATTATTTGGTTAAAATATGCGAAAGGTATTCAACAGGTATCCCTGTCTGCGTCATATTCTATAAATAAAGGGTGTACTATCAGGCTAATACAAATGCGGGAAACATCATTACTGACTTGATGTACGCTTTGATGCAAAACTCCCCGCTGAGGACCCATCTGTGCATAATTGTGTGACCTTAAATAATCTTGCTGCATCAGTGTTTATTTACTTTTGTGGGTATGTAAAACCCCCAAATGATACATGTGACAAATATTTTACGCTGTCAAATTCTAGCTACATTTTAATTAATTTTAAAGCTTTTTAATGCTATGTATGGCATAGATATATATAATCATCTTTTCAATGGCTGAATCAGCTTGATTTTAAACTGTCATAGTGGTCTTTGTTCATTACCTTGTAAATGAGCCCGGCTTTCAGTACTTCTGAGTACTTTGATTTGTAAATCATCGCTTGATATTGTTAGAGGCTGAGGATTAACTATGTATTGTGCCGGATAACCAATATGGGAGGGTGGATGTTGCAACATTGACGAGGGATGCGTGTCAGGGGTGGAACTACAGACCGGCGCCCCGAGTTGATTGGACGTACCCTCCATACCTGAGTTGTTTAATGATCCCTCTCGAGTTTTTTTACTCGCAACGTCAGAATATTGCAGTGAAATGTCACTTAGATTACGTTTGTTTTTATCACACATACTATGAAAATTCAATTTTAATATAACAAAGAGTGTATGAGAGTGTATGAGCAGTGTTCACATAGTTACCTCAACCACAAACGTAAACAAAAACTTTCCATAAACCTCCTCAATCTCAAGTCAAACATTCATGTGTCCATCGTCAAGCCTCCTTCAATGTCCTATCAATAAAACCGGTCATTTCACCCGATCACCACACTTTAGTAGAAGAAATTACATTTTTTGGTGAGAGCGAAAACAAAGTGCAGCCATACAACAAGGGCCACAACTCGATTCTTTTGGTACCCCTTTTACACTTGGGTGGAGTGAGGAAATTCGTGTAAAAAAATGATAATTACCACAATACACTCAAATATTTCAGAATATTCATAATGTTTAAATTATCTGAAAGCAATTGTTTTAATTTTATATAGTATTTGGGTGGGATAATTTCTGCATTTTTCAAGACAGCTTCAACGACAGAAATCTCATTGGGAAAAAATTCTGTCAATAAATATTTCTAAATTCACGGTTGAATGTAAGTCCTCTATCGTAATTATTTACTGTAAAAATATTACAGGGTGAAGCTTACCTCAATATCGCACGGAAGCATGATAAAAACTCTTAACGTTTGTATTTTCCGAGTGCGGGAAATCAATTGTGAAGTCACACGAAAATATAAACATTCAAAATTATCTTAATAGAGAGAATCTCTGCTACTTAATACGAAAAAATATTAAATTAAAAAATCTGCTTCAGAAATTTATCACGATACAATGAAATAATTAACTGATCATGATGGGTGTGTGTACTTGATCTCGCTGCACTGAGAATTCAAACACTACGTCTATGACGTCACTGACGTCAGACTGCAGGGTAAAAAGAAACAAATGTGTGGATTGGGCAACTTCACAATATCTAAATGATGGCAAGATCTTTAAACTAGAACCGCTGACACTGGGGCCATGAATGATCACGAAGCGAACGCTCTACCACTAGGCTACCGTGACCGGTTTTACTCCTGGACATCAAGCAGGCAAACTGTTGGCATGAATTTAATGAGTATTGAGTCCTCTACCAAAATTGTGAAATTCATGGCCCCAGGGTCAGGGGTTCTAGTGCTAGGGCGGGGCTATATAGATTACTAGTATATAGTGAAATTGCGTGATTTATTTGAAAATCTTCTACTCTGGTCCTGAGTAAACTAACCAAGCACATAGTTATGATGAGCAAGAGTGCCTCTTCCAAAATTGTGAATTTTATGACCCAGGGTCAGTGGTTCTGGTGTTAGGGAGGGGCCCTATTGGTTACAGTGAAAATGCATTCATTCTTTGAAAATCTTCTTCTCTGCTCCTAGGTATTAAAAAACTAACCAAGCACACAGTTATGATGAGCAAGAGTGCCTCTTCCAAAATTGTTCATTTTGTGGCCCCAGGGTCAGGGTTTCTGGTGTTAGGGAGGGGCTCTATTGATCATAAAGTGAAAATGCATTAATTCTTTGAAAATCTTCTCTGCTTCTGGGTATTAAATAAACAATGTAAGTACATAGTTATGTTGAGCAAGATTGCCTCTTCCAAAATTGTGAATTTTGAGGCCCCAGGGTCAAAGGGTTCTGGTGTTAGGACGGGGCTCTATTGATTATAAATGAAAATACATTAATTCTTTGAAAATCTTTCCTTTGCTCCTGTGTTTTCTCCCAATGATCCAAGTATATAAGAAAGGTGTATCTAGCAAAATGGTTATTTTATGCCCCCCCCCCCCTGGTTGGGGGGGGGGGGGGGGCGGGGTACATAGTCTGAAAATAAATTATTGCTTTGAAATCTGCTCTTTGGTATTAAACAACCATTTTATGATCAAATTTGCAAAATTTTGAAATATGTGGCCCCCGAGTCAGTGGTTCCTTTGGGATGAGGTGCACAACTGGTTATAAAGTAGAAGTGCATTTTCTCTTAATGTTATTCTGATCTACCTCTGGATATTAAGTAAATAGAGTAAACATGCTAAGTCTATACTTATGATAAGCAATTTAAAAATTGTGAATTGCAAATTTCATGGCCTCTGGTTAAAAACACGAACCAAATTTAATTGTTTGAAAGTTGTTGCACAATACTCAGGTAACCTATAAGGCCCGTGGGCCTCTTGTTCTTTATTCCCATCTTATGTGCTCAGGTGAGCGACGTGGCCTATTGGCCTTTTGTTCTCTATTACAATATACTTGTATATCAACGGCATGATTTCTGTTTTTTTTCTACCAGTGACATTAAACTTTTTTGGAATGATTCCCTATAAGTCAACCTCATGACACACCCTCGTTGACTCTATGTTAACCCCCTCCCCAACCAGCTTCGTTTGCAGAGATTTAAAATGTTCACAGCTCCACTATATCTAGTGAATCAGTTACATGTTCTTTTAAGCGCATAAGATGCAGTAAGGAATTGTAAAGGTTCTTAACATTATCCCACGTGGCCATTTCCCTGACATGAATTTTGTTGAATCTTTGTTCAAACTGTAATTTGTCTCCTTGAAGAACGATGAAGACATATCGCACACCGTCTGTCAAGATGTTAAAAAGAGGCATGTTTGTCTTGTTTTTGTTGTTCGTTTTCCTTGTCAGGCGCTCTGTTTGAAGTATACAGAGTTCTAGGACAGCTTGAACTACAGAATCTGGCTTGAGAGATCTAGAGCTCTTGGCTTCGACTGCTCCAATAACCTCCCCATTACTGTTGACGATTCTATAATCAAATTTGCAATTGGGGAGATAAGAACAATCCACATTTCTTTCAATTTCAACAGAAAGGTTTAAACATGAACAGAGTGGAAAGAAAATTTCATTTAGTATAAGCCTTGTTCCCACTTCTGTTCTACACAGAGACTCAAAGTTACAAGTTAGCGTTTCTTCTTTTTCATGTCCGAAAAATTTAACTGTTGAGGATGCTATATGGATTCTTCGTTTAAACTCGGAAATCATCTGATCTACTTGTAATTCATTTTCACAAATACTTTGTTGAAAATCCAACTCTTCCACAGAGCTTTCGAAATCGAAATAGCGAGAAAATAAGTCTAAATTCCATTGAGAACAGGGCTTGTCGATGTCTTCTTTTTATTCGGTGTACGTTCAGCTCTAATTCGTGGTCTTTCAATTGAATGCTCCTTTTCAAGGGAAGCCAGATGCTGTGGATTTACGTCTGCCACTATGTCGATTCCATCCACTTCCAGATCAGGCGAGGACAGATCTTGTTGAGGGAAAGCAATTGGTGATCTCTTGATTTCGCCATTGGCATGGCTGGTACTTGTAGATTTCATATTTGAGGTGCCATTTCCTAGTAATACATTATCAGTTGTGGTAAGGGCCTGTACCGAGACACAGTTAGATTATTCTAACTAAGTTACCTTATGACCTACATTGCATTATGTACCTACATGTCTATACTTGCTCTATCAATGATAGAGCAAGTATAGACATGTAGGTACATAATGCAATGTAGGTCATGATAGTATCATGCACGATTGAGAAACGTATGTCGCCTATGACTAGCTGTCGCATTCATTTGGCGGATCCAAGAAACCGTTTAGGCAGTTGCGAAAAAGCTCCTGACAATCTAAAAAACAACCCATTCTCTTTAAAATGATAATTTCATTTAAGAACGTGCAAGAACAGAATAATTCCGAAATACTATTATTGCTGATGTGTTTTAGCATGTTCAAGCTTTAATAAATAAATGATTTTGTGTTTTATGTGCCAGGAAAACGTCAGAACCGGCGCCATGATGAAAACTGGGAATTCGCCGCCTCCAACCCAAGGTGGCATTTTTGGGTTGATCTTCGAACCGAATTAAATGTCAAACTAATAACCAATCAATAGTACAATACTTTTAGTACTCATCAACGTCGTTTTATGGTTTGTTCATAAAAATCGAAGAAACAATTAAAATATCTTGACCGAGAGGTTTTCATTTTGTGCATTTTAAAATTTTGCTAGTCTTGTATCGTAATGTGGACTTATTTCCGAAATAAGTACCTTCTTTTGCATCACGTGTCCTGGGTTTACTTTGCAAAAATTCAGACAACAGTGATATATAACCCTAGCACCCCACATAGTTCATCAGTGTTTAGAGTTTTCTAAAGTATGGTGCAGTGCTTATCGTTTTATAAATAAACATGTCTATTAAAATGAAGATGTCAAAAAAAAAAATTTGAAACAGTAAGTAAAATGACAAATAATTTATTTTCAAGACTTAGAAAAAATAATTATAGAGAGGACTGAATTGGCTGAGCATGCTGCCTAGTCCCATTCACATTTGTAAATATAAGTAAAATATTGTTTAAATAAATGAGGTATAAAAGTAGATAATATTTCGTGTCATAAATAAAAAGTAGATAATATTTAGCGTCATAAATAAAAAGTAGATAATATTTCGTGTCATAAATAAAAAGTAGATAATATTTAGCGTCATAAATAAAAAGTAGATAATATTT
The DNA here is from genome assembly GCF_032062105.1 of Saccostrea cuccullata. Classification (NCBI taxonomy): domain Eukaryota; kingdom Metazoa; phylum Mollusca; class Bivalvia; order Ostreida; family Ostreidae; genus Saccostrea; species Saccostrea cuccullata. Next base: position 9,056 of record NW_026924704.1, read on the forward strand.
AGTGTCATAAATAAAAAGTAGATAATATTTAGCGTCATAAATAAAAAGTAGATAATATTAAGCGTCATAAATATAAAATTCATATTAGTAACATCAAATTTTTATCCCTGCATCTAAAATAAAATACACCTGATAAGAAGTGTTACAAGTAAATAAATTCACTTTTCACGTTTTCTCCTCTTTTTATATTTACCTATAACGCTAAAATATGGCTAAAATACTACCGACTACGCAAAAATATTTAAATAAAAAAAATCATCACAAGTAATGTCTCATGTCTGTCTTCAGATGAAGGGTCAACATCCCTTGTATTTGTTGATCAAAACATTTGAAAATGATGAAGAAAAACAAGTTTCCGATTCATTCCCTAGAAAGTTAAATGGTGGTCATTTTCTAAGAGGATAAATATCCTGACACCTATTTCTAGATTAAGGCCATTTCAATCAGCTCTACGTCATTTTCATTGGTTGATAGATCGATAACTTCCGGCGGAAGTGTTTGTTCTCGCATCAAGGTCACCAATGACCTGTACAGAATTTTCACATCGTGCCACGATCTGACCTCTCTCACGGAAACCCTACCATCAACCTGTTCAAACTGTAATTTCTTTCCTCGGAGAACGATGAAGACGTACCGGATACCGTCTGTCAGAATATTGAAAAGAGGCGTGTTTACAACTTGGTCAGTGTCTTTTTTGACAAGGTGTTCAGTTTGAAGTACACATAGTTGTGTAATGGCCTGCACTATTGATTCTTGGCACAGAGATCCTGCGCTCTTTGCCTCTACTGCTCCAACAGCGTCCCCATCTGAATTAATTATTCTGTAGTCAAATCTGGACTTAGGGAGGAAAACGCAGTCAACAGTCTTTTCAATTTCAATCGAAAGTCCCAGATATGCACAGACGGGGAACATGATTTCATTTAAAACTAATCTTGCACCGATTTCAGTATTGCACAGGGAGATAAAATTCAGAGTTTCTTCTGTTTTTTCTACATTTTGTTTGAAATTAGACGAAGCAATTGTCATTCTGTACATAAAGTCTTCTATTATTCTGTCTAAGTCGCCTTCACGGTTGTCAATATTTTCTCTCAACTCCAACTTTTCCACACAGTCCTTGAAACAGAAGTAGCGAGATAATAACACAATATTCCACTGAGAACACGGTAAGTCAAAATCGTCTTTTTTATTGGCAATTCTCGCAGACTTCGTTAAAGCATTCCTCGCTCGTCGTCGCTGCACAGAGTACTTGTCACCCACATGTAGTGTATCAATATGAATACTGAATTTCGATTTCCCCTGAATATGCTTATTTTTAATCCAAGGAATCAGCTTTCCTTTGTTTCTCCTTTGTTTGGTTTTCAAACTATTTGTGAACATACCATTTTGCTTATCAAAAGTGTTCGGAGTTTTAGGACTTCCATGACGGATTTGTGAGTAAGAGGTACACGGCTCCTCATCATTGATTACTATCGGATTATCTCTGGAATTTTCATTGGAAGCATCAATTTCGGAGAAAGAAGGTTGTGTATCAGACTCGTGAAAGGAGGCGTTATTTTGCTGTGTCGGTGCGTTCTCTTGAGCTTTTGGTGGTTCGAATGTTATACTATAAGGTTTATCTTTCATCAACTTTATTGCAAATTCTTGGGACAAACAATCATTTCCAAAATTTATATCAAAAATTTTGATGCCATGGCAATTTTTAGCCTTGCGCTTAGATTGAAGAGGCTGTAAAAAGTTCCTCCAGTTTTCTAGATTTTCTACAAAATATGTACATGTATAAAGTCGTCACTTAATGGAACAATAATGAACATACAAATTTACTTATTGGAAGAGTAAGGAACATGTCAGTGTACTAGGTTTCTTATCCAGTACAAATATGAAATTTTATTAATTTATTTTTAAAACTGGCAACCACTTTTCAATAATTCAATCACATATATCTGCATTTATTCATCTAAAAATTAAGACCTTTGAATTTGCTAGTTTTCAAATTATTTCCTTATGATTAACCACTGTTTTAAGTATAACACAATATTTTTTAAAGTAAGAGGCTCTTACTTTCTGAGGGTGTCCAATCCATAATGAATTCACCCTCAGGCTATAAAACCATCATGAAAAACACTCCTTATAGAGATACAATGTCGTATGCTATCTAATGATCTACCTTTTTTGTCCCCTGCTTTCACGAAAGCGAGGGGACATTAAATCTCATTCGTCTGTCTGTCTGTCAGTCTGTCCGTCACAAAAACTTTAACCTTGCCCATAACTTTAGATTTAGTGAAGCTATGACTTTCATATTTCACATGTGTATTCCTTGTGACAAGACCTTTCTTTGGGTACCACCAAATTTGACCTTTTGACCTTGACCTTGGAGTTTGACATACTTTTACACAAAAATTCCAAACTTTTACTTTGGCCATAACTTTTGAATAGTAGGTACTAGGACTTTCATATTTCACATATTTATTGTTCGTGGCAAGACCTTTCATTGGATAACAACAACCTTGACCTTTTGACCTTGACCTTGGAGATTTACGTACTTATGAAAAAATTTTAACCTTGACCATAACTTCTGAACGGTGAGGACTAAGGCTTTTGTACTTCACATATGTAATCCTTGTGAGAAGACCTTTGATTGAATACCAACAACTTTTACCCTTTGACCTTGACCTTGGAGTTTTAACTACTTTTTAAAAACTTTAACCTTGGTCACAACTTTTAAACAGTGGATACTAGGACTTTTATATTTCACATATGTATTCCTTGTGGCAAGACATTTCATTGGATACCAACAACCTTGACCTTTTGACCTTGACCTTGGAGATTTACGTACTTTTGAAAAAACTTTAACCTTGACCATGGCATAACTTTTGAACGGTGAGGGCTAGGGCTTTCGTACTTCACAAAAAACCAACTTCAATGTTACTTTCTAAATAAATTACATATGATAATATGTTCATATTACACACAATATGTTATAAAAAATAACATCTCACCCACAAAGACACCGAAAGTGGGGGACCCCAATTCTTTGAATTTGCTTGTTAACAGTATAAACAAAATGTATCCTTTTGAAATTGCTATAAATACTACAATGTACATTTTAGCATCTTTGATCATGTTGATAGTGAAGGTTTTTCAGTCTGCTCTGCTCCTTATAAAAGGGAACAAAACAGTCCAAAAACCCTTGGCTAGCAAAGAATCAAATGACATTTTTGTAGAATACAACACAACAATCTACAATGTATTGTAAATTATCAAACATTCTCAATTTTTTATGACAACTTTAACAAATTGGTTACCTATGCTCAAAGTAAAATGTGACATACCGGTATATTATGTGTATATCACAAATGCAAAACATTTACATCATAATCCTTTAGATAAATACTTTCTTACCATTTGTGAAATCTTTTTATTTAAGGAGAAGAAAAGAAAAGTTTATAATACCATTCTGATCAGTCTCCATCATCCACCTGGTCTGTTGTCAAATGCTACATGTAGTTTACTGGAAATGAGCAACCATCAGTTTTAAACAACTTGGGTGTCTTAGTTAGTGGTATTTCTGTCAAATAATATTCATATACATATGCACTTTCATGAACATGATGAATTAACATTATTTTCAATGCGTTATCAGATTGTCAAACTGGTAAACAAGTAGAATTTCTCACAGATTTATGGCAAAAGCTGTATTGATTCTCTGTTTACATAATAGAGGGCGGAGCCCTCTCACGGGCCCGAAGGGCCCGTGAGAGCGAAGCTCTCCCTATAGGTAACACGTATGTATATGAAAAATAAAAGAAATCTATTGTAAACTATATGTCATTTACAATACCTATGGAACTGAGATTCTTGTCGCCAATATGGCGTCGTCGCTAAAATGGCGTCGATTTTATCCACGCGCTAATTCTCGTTGCTGATGAGACTCATCAAAGTAAAAAACATTTTACCCAAGGATAGTGTTTAGTGATTCTTTTCAACTTCAAATCAAATCCATTAGTAATCAGGCCCTTCCTACTTTCGGTTTAGACGCTTAGGTTTTATAGGGTCTGAAAGTCTCGTCACGTGACTCGCGAGATTTTACGATAATTTTCACTTCCGGGCAGCTCAGACATTAGAGTTGTGTATTGATTTAAGCATGTTTCTGGTTTATACAAAGCTTTCGAGAAAAAGTTAAGTAGTTTTACAAAGCAGAAGGGTTCTCCGACTTACGATGGATGAATTGCGTGCCTTAAAAGCTTGGGTGCGAGTGTTAACGAGGAAAATTTCGATCAAAGTACAGGTAAACAAGTCAGATAATGTCATCTGTTTCGTGTTTATTTTTAGCAAAAAAGAAGTGTTTCATGTCATACACGAATGAAAAAGTTTCCCAATCATGTATTCAATTAATCTGTTCACAGATTTTTCTTAAATCAGAGGACGATAATGTTATTATCAGCTGATTACAGAGGAAGAGTTTTGTCAGTGTCCGATGGGTACAAACGTCATATTGTGGCTGCATCACTTTTGTTTGGGTAAATAATTTATTAAAAATACGATTTTTCGGTAAGTTTTACCTGTTGTATGTCAGTGGATCGAGAATTGAATATTTGTGGACATTTATCAGTTCTGGTACGATCACTAGATTTAGCTACGTAGCTTTATTTACCTACATAGCTTTATTTACCTACCTGAGGTAGCTTTATTTAGCTACCAACTCAATTTTTTTTTATAAGCCTCCCTAGTATGAATATCAATAGTCTCTTTATTGCGAGTTTTTGTCTCTTTTAAATAAAAAATAAAATTTTGAAAAGTTACATTGAAATAGCTAAATAAACCTACCTGAGGTTGGTAAATAAAGTTACGTAGGTAATTTTACCTACGTAGCTAAATCTAGTGATTGTACTGGACCCCAAGGACTAGATGTTTACATATTTTGCTAGTTCTCTGTATTCAACATTTAACAGCTGTTTAACATGTTTAACAAAATTCATATCGCTACAATAACAATTTTTACACAACCAAATTTCTTAATTAAAAAGTGTATGTTCCCTGAACATGGTGTGGGCAATTGGTTTAATTTCTATCTGTTCAATTTATTCCTTGATCTTGGTTACATAATTACATTAAAACTTGTTCTTTATAGCAGAAGTACAACTGAGAACGTGGTTGAGGAACACAGCTGAAAGATGCAGTTGCTTTAAGCAGTACCTAAGATTTTGATCAACATTCTTCAAAATGCAAATCAAATACAGGTATGAAATTGATGCAACAAAATATGTTCTAGGGCATAGGACGATTTTCACCTTAGTTTGGACTTTCAGTAGGGCGTGGCATTCTCTGGGGGTAACGGGTTTTTTCGCCGGATATACCTGTTCGCAAATGTTCATTAGCGCAGAATCTGTTCGCCGGAAATATTTTCGCCCAATATCTTGTTCGCCCTATATGAGGTTCACCAATGCTTTTATATACTTGTATATATATGAATTAAAAATTAACATACAAGTTTATCATTTTTTTTTCTATTTATTTCCCTTACGAACTTGAATTTTTTTTTTCTCAAATTCTGATATGATCGAAGAGCAATAAATTAATTTTTGATTTGATTCTATAGTAAGTTTTTTTTTAATAAGTAAGTGTTTGCACTATAGTAAATTAGATGATTAATATCAATGTGAAATAGGGGGATACATCCGTGTTATTTCTATGATTTGCACGATGTTTTGCTTTGAAAACAATTAAAGGACTGAGCCGTTAATAGGTGTGACCGCTGACCATGCACATGTATAACGTCTGACGGACACAGTGACGATCTGTTTTATTTTGAATGTACAAAAATTAGGAAAGAAATTCATTAGACTTTATTCTACTTTAAATTACGGTGAACAAACCCTGTACGAACAAGTTTTAGGACGAGCAGAATCTGAGCGAACAAGAAATCAGGCGAACAAACATGGAACCCTCTCTGGGCTACATAATGGGTATACAATTAGGTAACGTGAAGAATGCCACGTCTTACTGAAAGTCCACACTAAGCTGGTAAGTTCTATACATAGATAAAAGTTATTCTCATACATGGTAAATCATAGAATGACAAAAACTTAAAAAGGTCTGTTATTGTCCATTGATGCTTTACCCTCAACCCCCACCCCACAGTTTTAGACATTTACCCATAATTTATCTGTACTGTCATCTCACCTCACTATTAAAATTGGGTGAAACAGCCTTATATACTGATTAAATGTATAATTTTATATTACATATATGGAATTTTTTTTAAAATAACAAATAAAATAGACAACATTGGCCATAATTTAAAATATTCTTATTTGATTACTCTAACCCACTTTTTATCAAGGTTGGTTGGTAGGTAATTTTTTTTGGCATTACAGTATTGAACGAATTGATAATTGTTATATTAAAAAATCACAGACATTAGACAAAATTATACCTTCGCTTAAAACATCTATGGAAATAAGGGGGTGGGGAATAAAAAAAAATGAAGTGCTGAAAAAAATTAATTTAATGGGTTGGGATGATGTTGACAGGTTAGTCGGAGTACATCAAAATTTTTTTTATTGTTAGCCTTGGTAGGGGCACCCTAAATATGAAGATATAACAAATGCACAATTTTTATACCAGAAATTTTAAATGAAAACATTTTGTGCGTGTGTATAAAAAAGACAATTTTTATTCTGATTTTCTTCTAAAATTATAGAAGATTCTGATTTGTGTCAAATAAATAGATATTTGCCAGATTTACACCAGCAACTCATTATTTGTCAGGCACCTAATTATTATCAGGTGTGCATACAACTGTGCAAAATAACCAAAATTCAAATGACATGTAACAGAAGATTGTTTAATTACAGGTTATTGTCTGCACATCTTGCAATGGATGTTTTGATTGAGAACTTATCGAGCATAAAGACCAGCCATGTACCTATCCTGTCATGACATTATTAAAGGTAAGTAGCCCTATCAGCAAAGGATCGAACAAAGCAAAACCTTCATCTTCAGAAGATTTACATTTAATAATAATTGGTAATTTATTTGAATTCCTGTAGAATGTTATGTTACATACCATTAAAAAAAAATATTTAATCAAAATCCCTTTTATTTCAGTACTCTGTGACAGTGGGAAGATGTAATTTAAAACATGACATGGCTCTATGTTACTGCATCATATATCGAGCCAAGTTTACTTATAAACTGAAGGAAAACAGTCAAGCATCATTTGGAATTGGAGCTACGTATATCACCGCCTTCACAATATGCCAGCTTACATAACCAAGAAAGCACAGTTACCAGTTGTACCTATGATGTCGGACGAGATCCTGAGAATTCTTTCAGTGCACTCATCACTACCTGCAAAGAAAAGAAAATTTGAAATGACTTGTATCAACCCTTTTGTATTTCATCTGGCTTGTACTTTTAGTACTCATTATCCTTTAGACCATTCCAAGTTTTTCCTATGTTTTTTTAGCGTCCGCATGCGCCTTGGTTTTTGACACCCCATATAAGAAAAAACACACAACAGCAGGAGTCCTGAAATCGATTAAGAAAGAGGGCGTATAAGGCGTGTACAATCCCCCGCTCTGAGACAAAACGTTTCTCAATTTTCAAAATTCACAGAAATGTCACATTTTTCTAAAATCATGTTCTCGGTAATGTCATCTTCAAAACATTCTATTATTTTATTTTACTGAACGACATATCATTTGATAATCTTTATTTCAAAATTGACAGTTTAGCATATTTAGTGGAAAATGGGTTTAATAGAGCTATAAAAAACGAATTTTGAACATGAATGGGTCAAGTCTCCATTCTTCGTAAACGCTTAAATGATGAAAATGTAAATGCGAAATCTATTTCATTTGTCCAAAAAATGGAATCTGAACCCATTCTATATGAAAATCGAACTTTTCTGAAAAAATTTACGCTTCAACAAACCCGTTCATTTAAATCACAATGAAAGACATCAACAATGTATATACTTCGTAGCGTAGTGGTTAAACTGGTTGGTCTTGGACCCAATCTGCACTAGGGAGAGAGTTCGAATCATACGTGAAGCTTTTTTCCTTTTTTTGTTTTTTTAAATGTCTTAAAAACATGAGTGAAAAATAAATTATTTATAAATTATTTAAACAATGAAATACATAATTTGATGTGAAAAAATGATATAAACCATAAAATTTATAAAAAATACTACTTTTAGAATTGAGAGAAGTCTTTTTTCAGAGCGGGGGATTGTCCTCGCCTTGTACGCCTCCATTCTTTAGTAGAAATTTTTGAATTTTGTCAATTTCTCCAAATAATTCTGTACGGTAAGTTATATTGTGTGTATTTTAAGCATTTAATCCCCCTTTTTTTGCTAAAGAATAGATGTTTCTTCTATTAAAGCAGCTTAGTTAGATCAAACCATTTGAAGGGCATCATTTTTATGACTTTTAAGAATGTATTTTATGTTTTGGCTTGTGTGTTTTTTGCGAATAGGTAGGTAGGTTTTTGAAAGGTGGGTGGACGCTAAACAGGGAAAAAACTTGGAATGGCCTTAGCTTACTTCAAACAAAATTTCATCAGTATCAACTTGTAGATGAAAAATGTTGAAACAGTTTGTTTGTCCCAAAGGAAATTCTCTTCCATTAATGAATTATCAGTGTTGTGAGGGGTTGATTGATGTCAGTTCCATCGGCAAAGTACCGGGTATTTGTAAGCGGAATGGTGCAAACTGCAAAATGAAACACTTTTCATGAGAACCTGGAAAAACATCAGGTGGAAGTGATCAACTACATGAGTACAAGAAAAAAAGTGAATACTTTCTTAAATACTAGCATTAACAATGATGCAGTAAAACTCGGTTATAGAAAAAAGTCACTGAGGCTTATGAAATTACTTTGCTAAATTCATAATTCTTTATAACCGTTAAAAGATTTTTAAAATTTATATAGCATGAGAAACAAGATAACTTAGATATATAGATTGAATTCGCAATACATGTATCTGTGTTCTACTAAATGAGTTTTACTGTATAAATTTAATATGCCTGTTTACATCCTTTATATAGAAAACTAAATACACATGTATTATGTAATTGTAACTACCAAATATACAAATTAAACCATGACTTTCTTAAATTTGTTCTGAAGTGTATTTATAGTGTATTGAAATAAACATGCAATATTAGTCTTGTTATACTGAAGAATTTTTAAGAAAAGGTTATTCATTGAAACAATGTGCAAACATTCAGCACAGTTAGCAATTTTTATGCAGAACTTAAATGTTGAATGTGCATTTCATTTGTTTGGATGAATGTAAGGCACACAGAGGAGAAAAGTACTTGTTCACAAATGTTATTTACAGATTTATTTTTATTTAGAAAGTATATGACAAATTAAACTAGCATTTAAGGTATATGGTCCCTTGATTTGCCATGTTATGTGAGCTTTTGTGAACTTGATACTGAACTAGTAAGTTTTAAATATTGAAGTAAAGAAAAGTGCAGTGCTACATGTACGACAAATGAGAAAATTTCTAATATCTATATAAGGCGGATCCAGGGCAAGCGCGACAGGCATGTGCCCCCTATCCCTTTGAATTTTTAAATGAAATTTTGCTTATGCTATTCTAAAATCAAAGGGATAATGCCAGGTGTTCGAATTTCCTCAATTTTATGGGGGCTTTGCCCTTGCATTTCTGCCAAGTCTTTTCCCTTCCATGCAGCAACCAAATCCCTTTACCTACTACTGCGCCCCATCCCCCGTTATGAAATTCCTAGTTCCGCTGCTGCTAATTACTACATGTATATTTTAGGAAAAAATGCCTTCACATAATTTTAAGAGCATTTTGGAAGGGTTCATGAAGCTTTACAGTTAATATTGAAATTGAATACCGGGGTATATACATGCCTGTGTACATGCAAGAAGTAATGATTGACATTCTTATTTCTGGATCAACAGGACAGAGTACATAATTAGCTCATCTACTTTATACATGTATCTACTGTAATGATATATGCATAATATTATTAATAAATTAAATAACGAATGTTATCTCTATCAGGATTATGTTTAAATGTAGTTATCAACCCTTTTCCCCGTGATCGATGCATTTTGATACATGTACATGTATATGTACATGTATTTCCCATTTGTTTTCAATGTCTTTGCACACTATATCCCGACCTGATTCTATTGTCCCGTGAGCTAAATCAATGGAATAAAGTTATGGAACCAATCTTTGGGAAACCTTTTAGTTTGAAAACACGCTATTTCAATTTAAAAACTATTTTAATTTTCCTTTTATGCTTCAAAATATTCGCTAATCGTGCCCCATTCGGGATAGCTTGTATGTACGTCACTTTATAAAACAAAAAAGCAATTTAAGACTGTTTACCTGTTTAACTCAATCCACTTTCCCCTCTTCTTTTCAATAATCGGGCAACAAACGACATGACAGACTTTACTAGTCCGCTGCGAGGCTTAAAACCTAATGCGAAGCGGTAATCCATTGTCTCCAAGAACGCTGAGCTGCCCGGAAGTTATAAAACGAAAGTGAAAGTAAACGAGACTTTCCGACCCTATTTATAGTTCGCGCTAACAAGTAAAACGGCATTTGATTGGTCAGAATTTCCCTAAAGGCGGCGCTGTCGTCTGCACGATGGAGGAGCGGATCTATCTGTGGCCCCTTTCAGAAGAAAATCCTTATTTATTTGCCATTGAATAATAAATGTCTTCAGGATTATACTTGTCAATACATACCAAGCAAGAAATAGAGGATTTTTTTTGACAGTATAATTTTTTGAACGTTTAAATTTTTTTTTAACTGATAAAATAAAATACCCTGTGAAAAGTCTCACAGGGTGTGGATTTCTTTTTTTTCTTTTCCTTTTTTTAAGGTATCCAAATTACATGTATTTATGAATATCTACTTGTACATGGATACATAAATTAGCAGATCTATGGAAGTCTGAATCTCATTTTTGTTGTGATTTTTTAAAATTTAATATTTTGTTTTATAAAGTTTTTTCAAATGACAAAATTTCAGTTTCTTATAAAGATCACAATTAAAAGAAAAATCTAATACCGGTAGTACACTGCATGCATTTAGAAAATTCAAAAAGATTTTTTTTGACAATTGCAATTACATATAAAGTCTAAATTAAAGCTGGAAAAAATAAGTTAAACAATGTATAATGTACAGTCTGGAGAGGTAATACTGAGTAGTAGTTGTTCAGTCTAGTAGTACATACATTTTTCAGTATATACAAGAAAATATCCACAAAGTTATATACGACTTCAAAGTGCAGTGCATGACTGTGCATGCTGTTAATGTATACATACTGGTACCTATATGTACACTTAAATACTCAAATTTAATACACATCAAGCATATTAATATAGTTTTCGATCCTAATAAATCTGCTTATCTATTAAAAACATGAAGTAAATAATCAGAATCTTTGTTTAAAATAAAGGTGTGATGCTTCTATATTTTCAACCCTTGTGATAGTAACTCAGTCAAATGTTGGTCTGATGATTAGATTCATCCAGCAGGCACGTAGCATCGTTTTTGAAAGTGGGGGGGGGGGCAACCTGAGAAAAATTTATTTACTTACCTAAAAAAAGTTGACAAGCTAAAAAAAAAAAGAAAAAAAAAATTATCCAGACTCGAAAATCCTATTTCGTGGGAGGAGGGGGGGGGGGGGGGTAGTAGTGGCCAACTTTTTTCAAGGCAAACTTTTCAATAGACATTTTCTATAGTAAACGTATTGTTGGGGGAAAAAGTGGGGGGGCCCCCCCTGGTCCCCCGGATACTACGTGCCTGAGGAAGTATATCATCTGTCTGTAGTTTGGGTCCCAAGTTCGCCCTCTGACCTGGTCTTGACAATGATATTGTTCTTACTTTAGATGACATCATTATAATGTAATGGCAGTAATAACAGTTGAGAAATGAGTTGAGGTTTCTAGATAAGTGTACAGTTGTTAAATAAGTATATAAATCAAGAAGTGAAAGAAAAAGAATTGGTGCTGAGAAAAAGTTTATGAATTGATTATTATTTTTTTTTGAATTATTATTTGTTGGATATAACTAGTATTTTGGAACGAGTTTACTGTTATGTGTATAACTATAAAAGTTTAAGGTGTCATTGGACCTAGGTGTCTCACATTTCTTTGGCCTGGTATGTTGAACCCATTACTGGTTCAATGGCCCAATGCATGCCCCTCTTTTTTCCCACAAAGTTCTTCGACTTTAAGTGCTCTGGCTAGACAACCATTCATCTCATGATGAAATACTCAGTAGTATCTTGCATTATTTGAATGAAAAGTAATGAGGTACATGTAAGAGATGGGAAAACTTTTTTTCAAGAGAACTGAGTTCTTTGTTATGATTTTCTGACACTGACCATAGATCTACATGAAGCTAACCGTTTGCTTTAGGACTATATGCATTGACAATTTCAGAATTTAACTGATCAACTGATTTATCATTAAAAAATAAAATGTAGCAATTTTCTCTTCACGGCTCCGCCCTCATTAACGGTCACACCGTAAAACATATTAACAATTATCTTGCATTTCCCAAGCCAGGGACCTATATCATATAATAACACATTAGATACTAAAGTATCGTATATATGCCCTAAATGTAGAAGTTTTCTTTTAATTATGACATGATTGACTATTTAAACCATCTACATGTATATCTGTAAAGATTACGTTTAATACTTACTCTCCAGTGTTGAAGTTATTTTCAAAATTGTTACTGTACTCCACTTCTCCTTTCATAATTTCTTCCGGGAAGATGTGGATGTTTCTTAGGAATGTGTCACGGCAGATGAACAGACAGGAAGTTGAAAAACTACTTTACGAGAAGTTTTCGATATAAACATTATTTTCCCGGAAAACCTAGTGCGTAAGGGCGGGAAAAACAAATGATGTTCATTGGATGAAAGAAATATATTTTTTGCCTACCAAATTAAAATAAAAATGAATGAAATTTATATTTCTTGTTGAACTATACAATTTTGAACAGATAAGAATTAAACATTTATTTATTATTATTTATTTATCCAGTAAAAATATTTTTACTTCAGTAAAATTATTTTTACCCAAGTAAAATTCTTTTTAATCCCGGTAAAAATAATATACTCCTTTACAGGAGTGAAAATGCAATGTAGCCATTTAACTCACAATTTATGAATTTTACTCCTGTAAAAATATTATTACTGTAGTAAAAATATAACACTGGCCATATAAGTAAAAATTAACCAATCACAGTCCATGTAAGAAAATTGGTGACCCACAGGTCAACAGGGAAACTCCCAGGACTGCTTACACATGACATTTAGTAATGGAGAGGTTCTGTGCACTAAGTATATGACATGGCCTAGAATATAGTTCATTTACAAACAACCAAGCCATACTTCAATATGTTAATATAGCTACATGTATAAACAAATA
>NW_026924705.1:0-24510 GCF_032062105.1 Saccostrea cuccullata
GATGGGGGGAAAAATCTGATCTAACTTTACTCCCGCGTAAAGGTACGCTCTATCATGAAACGCAAATCTCTGAATTTCTTTCATGAAACGCAATTTGGTAAAATACGAATCTACTCCGGTGTAGTGGTACGACTGGGTGTACGACCCAATAACGACTTATTAAGTCGGACCCCTAGTTTACACGTCGGGGTTCGATTTCACTTCGGGACGCTGAGAACGATCCTTCAGACGAGACTGTATAAACCGAGGTAACGTGTAGTAGTAGGTGTTTGCACGAAAAAGGTCCTCACTGCTCAATTGCCCGAGTGCCGAACTAGAGTGCAGGAGAAAATTTGCAACCCTCAACATCAAATGGGGTAAAAATGAGTAAAAAAATTCTTGACATGGATGTTAAAAACAATATATAAGAGCATATAAATCTTGAGTTTCAAAGTGTTTCTGTTCTGTTCTTTACAGATTATGATTTTTGATCTTGATTACTTTTCGTTATCTCCACAAAACATACGGAAATAACGAACAGTATTCGAGATCAAAAGTCCATTAAACAATAGAAAATAGGAGCAGAGCAAACATAGACCTCAAAACATCAGAGGTAGGATTAGGTGCCATGGGGGAGCATCCCCTGCCGACCGGTCACACCCGCCGTGTGCTCTTTGTCACGATCGGGAAAATCTGTTGTCAATTTAGTGTATAAATGGACTAACAATTAGTATGAAAAAAATGTCAGTCAGCATTTGACTCGGTGATAAAGAAGAAGGTACAGTTTGAGCTTTATTGTGCCCTTAAAATTAAATGGTCTTGAAAAGTTATGAAATTAATTTTAACAATAGTTCAGTAGATGATTATGATAAATCATTAAAGAATATGGCATGAAGGAGGACCTATCTGGAAATATGACGTCATTAATTTGGTACATTTCTAAGTTTAATATAGAAAAGCGTCAAAATGACTCATTTCTGTGCTAATTTTCCTTTAGAAAATAGTGTCTGCCACCGTCGCCCTCTTTAATTTTTGGATATATTATGTAAACTGCCATGAAAAATCACATATCTCAAAGTCTTTCTGGGCGATGGTGGCAGAGTTTGATTTCTGAAAGAAAATTCCGCTGAAAATTGATGTCTTCTGCAACTTTTTAAGAAAATACCGGAAAATGCACAAGTTAATGACGTCACAGCATATAGGAAGTCATATGAGAAAAAGGATTTGTGTATTCTTAATGCAGGGAATTCCTATGATGCAGAAAGAATGAATTTTGATCTCTTATATCACTTTCATATTTTAGAAAAATATGGGGCTTAATTTGTATTGAAACTGTACCTTGTTCTTGTATTTGCTGACAAGGTCATTGTATCGACCATAGAACTTACGAAATGATGATTTTAACTGAGCCTGCTGAAATTAATTCTTGTTTCATCAACTTGTTTGTCAACAATTTACCTCGTTTAAGATATTGTCCATACGTAGAGCATGCCCTTGCGTATCAAATCAACTGAGATATATAACTCCGTTTGCAGGTGATGAAGGTATATTCCAATAGAGTGTTATCTTCATGTGTTTCATTAATTAATGTTTGTTATTTTACAATTACTGACCTGTCCCATAAATTAGGAAATTAAACTGTATCTTATTTATATTTGAATTATCTATTTTACAAACACATTTACTTTGGTACTAACTATATCATCAAACAGTGTTTAATTTTTTTTTTCAAAACGTTTGACAAATCGCAACAACTGCCAATGCATATAAGTACATGACTGGGTGGATTATTTTGTTTGAAGGGTAGTGCAGGCACTTATTACCAGTTTCCATGATTTAGGTAAACAGGTAGTGCTGTAATAGTGACCAGTGACAAAACTCCAATTTGAAAGTGGACAAATTTATCACTCTTTTTAGAATCACTTGATTAGGGAGTTTGTACCAAAAACCCCTGAATTACAAGTTCGTAAAGTTATGCAGTCTTTTCTTACTCTACAGTTCAGTTTAGTTTGTCATATATTCGCTATACTCACAACTTTCATATAAAAGAATCACATGACTTTGACTCATTATGTAACTTTAAGAATTCGTAATTGTTTCACAAAATATATTTCAAATAAATAGTTATCTGGTTTAGATTTCGAGTCGCTTCCCATAGTGCTATTTTGTAAGTAAATGTTTTGGCTGGAACAAACAAGAAAAGATTCATTGCGACTCGAAACAATAGGTGCAAGACAAGAAATACATATTATAAAACATTTTAGTAATGTTTTATTCAACACCTGTTATTCGTTCAAATTAAATGGCCAAACAATGGCTTATTTTCGCCTTTTAATTGGGAAACCATCCAGGAAATAACACAGGGAGCTTTTCAATAGAAAACGAAATAAAGGTTGGAGGAGGGCTGTTAAAAGTTGGATTCAACATTTCAAAAATTGTTGCGGAAAGGGTAAAAAAGTTTATAACGATATATATATATATAGAAAATGAACAGTTACCAAAGAAAAAAAAATGTTTTAGTTTGCACTCTATCAAATGCATGGCCATTCGTCAAACAAAGCTAACAAGCTATTTAAGTCTAAGGCTTAACGTTTGCTGTCATTTAATCCTGTCATTTAATGGCTTTTACAGCCCAATTCACCAATAATATCAAGATGTAGTAGCAGGCATGTGTTTTATAAGTTACTGGGTTTAGAGCTTCATCACTCATTTAACAACAAATATTTCATGGAACTTAAATGATTTTAGGGGACTTATGTATGAATGTAAAGTCAATGACCCCTCAGATAAAACAATATGCGGAAATAGACTAGAGGGAGGTAGTTTATAAAAATAAGTTATAGAACACATAGTATTTTAAAGTGCATACTCTATTTTCATTAACAACAATGGAAAATTTAAAACAATTGTCATAGTTTGCTATTACAATCATCTTTTATGCAACAATCTTCAGTTTAAGTTTTATTTCGAAACGAAACAACAGAAATTTATACATGTATACGAGGCTGAAAAAAAATCTCTGTTCTATTAAACGAAAGGTGACTTAATCCAGGAAATACGAAAGTTCACAAATATTTTATATTTGAGTTATCTGAAAAGTGTTCAAAAACAAATAGTTAAAAAGGTACATACAAGAATTCGTAGCACAGTCACACAGAGGTATGGGTCAATTTCTGATAAAGAAGAACACTTTAACACAAACAATTTGCCTAGCAAAAACTGAAACACGTATCACAGTAAACCAATATTTCCTGCAAAGACTTTCAACAGATGATATTAAACATACTATTAAACTGCAGATATCGCCGATTTGGGATCATCCTGTGTTTTTTCTTGTGAACTCTTTCCGCGGGATTGTACTCTTGTTGCAGCTGTGGTACCGCGTGACTGTAGGTGCGTTCTAACAGATCCGCGAGACTCTGGAGGATGAAATTCTGGATTATAGTGCGACAGACGATTTACAACCTCCTGAACATCATTTTCATTATATTTTTTGGCTTCCTTTGTCCAACTAGGCTCCGGTGAAGGCATCGGATATCCACGTGACTCCGGAACTCTGTATTTTTCGTACGTAGACAATCGTTTTACGATGGAATTCACCTCTTGAGGAGTGTATGGTAGATATGACGTCATAGGGAGATTCTTTTTTATCGGCGGGAAGAAAGGTCTCTCATGAAACACATTGTCTGACTTCGCAGCGTAAGTTGGATCATTCGAAGGGTTTCGAACATGGCGGCGAATGCGCAAGTCAGGCTTGGGCCTTTGCGTTTCGTGAATACGTTTTTGTTTCTTGAGCACTCTTTTAGCAATTTTTCGCTGAGAATTGTCATAAACGTCCTTAGGTAGAAACTTTCTAGAGACATTTTCGTATATAGTATTGTACATCCCAACCTCACTTTTACAGGGAGTCACTGTTTTGTAATGCATTAAAGGAGCATAGCTTGACCATCCAATTGGCGCGCAGGTCAACATTTTTTCTACAAATTTATCTCCTAAAAATATAGTAAAAATAACTTCTTCTCGATTAAATCAGTGTATTCCCTCAATATATTAGAGCTGTTAACTATTTTAATCCTTGTAAAACCTTGAATTGCGGTAGGCCTGATTACGCAGTCATATTAAATTGCTAATGAAAAATTGAATGGGAGTGTGAGCCGGGCTTAACATTTGCGTGAACTTGATAAATGTTGGCACCGGTAAACACAACTGGCTAATGGCGCAATCAGAATGTTTATCAAATTTCGATAGCAGACAGATTTCGCCTTATAAAGCAATAAGAGATTTTGTAACAATTTTCTTATTAGTCTTTTTTTTTGTCAGCTTATAATTCACATGCAAATATTACATTTATGCATTCTTTTTTAAATTTCATTATTTTTAAATTATCATTTAGATTTACTTTTGAATGACTATATACAAGTACCCTATATGGGAAGGGACAATATAAACACGCATATGCATGTACTCCACGTGAATGAAAAATTCTCGAGAGGGACGTTAAACATTAAGAAATAAACAAACACATTAAACTATACACTTATACTGTATATGTTGTTCATGGATTTTGCATATGCTCATTCCATTTAATTATGCATTGAATGTATGTTTTATGTCTTGGTGAATACATGTATTCATCAGTCATAACGGGGTGCTGCTGAAACGCGGAACGGAAAACGGAAATTCATGTCAAACAAATAATCTAGATCCAATATAAACTAGTGCTAATTGTAACGGGAACCGTTACAGATGTTCCCCAAAGGCTCCCCAACTCCCTTTTGGTGCCATATTCCCTGTAAGCCTTATTAAATAAGACAACATCTGTGCATATTTGAATTTAACAACGTTTTCCCAAAAGGATACCAATTATATTCAAATTTTAACATTGCACGCGTGCCCATGTGAATGCACGTGCATAATGATCATATAATCTTGTCTACACTTTCTATATATTTTAATATACTTTATATTAAAGCATTTAGTCCAAAATTATTAAAAATCACTCATTCAAGTGTATTTTTAATTTCACTCGTTCCAAATGCACGCACGTGCGTGCACGTGCATGATTACCATACCTTCTTGTTAGAGGCCCTTATATCTATCTATGTTCTAAATCCCATCCTGTTTGGTTGAAAGCCAAGGGAATTATAGCCATTTCAAGTTTCAGCCAATCAGATTGCAGCACACGTGCATCAACGTAATTTCAAGATTTTTTTTTTCTAAATCATATTGTAGAATATCCTAATGCATGACTATGTTTTAAATTTCAAAGCATTTCATCAAAAATCAAAGGAGAAATAGCCATTTAAAGTTTCAGCCAATCAGATTGCAGCATACGTGCATGCGCGTGATTTCTTGAATTTTTTTATATATCATATTGCAGGATGTCCTAATGCATGACTATGTTTTAAATTTCAAAGCATTTCATCAAAAAACAAAGGAGATATAGCCATTTAAAGTTTCAGCCAATCAGATCGCAGCGCACGTGCATGCGCGTGATTTCATGAAATTTTTTCCATATCATGTTGTAGGATATCCTAATTCATGACAATATTAAAAATTTCAAAGCATTTCGTGGGGAAACAAAAGAGATATTGAGATTTTTGTTTCAGCCAATCAGAGCAAGGCACACGTGCATGCGCGTGAGTTCGTGCTAATTTGACAGTGTCATATTATTAACACTATTAATATATCCTTATGTTATGAGTTTCAAAGCATTTCATCAAAAAATGTAAAAGTTATAGCTATATTAAGTATATCAGTCAATTCACTCATTTCACGCGCACGCACGTGCAGGCGTATGCGCGCAAAATGACCTTCGTTCCGCACACCTACACTACACACCTATTAACCCTAAAAAGGTTTTAGGTCAGTTGGGTAAACAGTTTCTGAGAACACTCGCGGACAAAAAAGTACCGGAGAACAAATAAGAAAAAAAACTAGAAAGTCTGCTATTGCAAGCAATAGCATATGTCGCCCCGTACTGGACAAGACTTTCATTTTTATCATCACTAAAACAATGGTCCATTAGCTAGGCTTGGACAACCATCGAGTCGTATCAGTCCTTTCCGTTGGAAACGGAAGACCTTAATTGGGTACATCCCATTTTATTTTTAGAATCGGTAGGAGAAGAAAGTAGTGCAGGAAAAAATTACAAGTTCCTAAATTTGCAGACTTGCATAAAAGAAATTGGGCAGATGTACTGAACTGAGCCTCATACTTGTTAATTGGCAGTATCTTTCCTACCAAAAAAGCTTGGCAAATGTAATTTTTTAAGAAGATCAGCCGAATTATTTTGTGTATTATAACGCCAGTTAGAACTCTGAAATTTCACTTTCATTTTTAGAGGTTCTGCCGGAAAACGAATCTGACATGCCACCTTCAATTCGAGCATTTCTGCATTGTACAGGGCTGATGTTTCTTATGAGATGATAAATCATGTGTAAACTTTCTCAGTTTAGCGGAATCGTGAACATTTTCGGCGAGATGAATGTTTTGTTTACAGTAGTGATCAAGGCTTAGCGCACTTGTATGAGCGGATCCTAGGATCTATGAATGAATAAAAACTATGGAAATAACGTACCAATTTTCTAATTTATACTTGCACTATCTAATGAAATTAATAATATACAAGTTATAGATATACAAAAAAATGCGAAATGCTAATAAATGCAGTTGACAATCGTTATTTTACATATAGATAAAATAAAATAATTATAAAATCTAGAGACAAGACAGAAGAAGAATGAAGGTTGGCAAACTATGAAATCACATCAGGAGAACTGAATTTTATGAATGAAACTTTTAAAACGTTACTTGTAAGTTGTATATGTTAGATATGTGTATTCTAACTGGCAGTGCGCTTCAAAAGGGGGGGGGGTCGTCTTGAACATAGTACCTTACGTTTGAACGGTAAGGGCTAGGGCTTTCGTATTTCAAATATGTAATCCTTGTGAAAAGAACTTTTATTGGACACGAAGAACTTTGACCCTTTGACCTAGACCTTGGAGAACACATGTGTACATCTTAACCTTTTTTCTGTTTCGTTTCTATGACAACTGTGAGCGACTCATTACAATTATTTTAAAAGTAAAAATCACTTTGACACATTGCAAGGAATTAACATTGAAAGTTTCAAAACGATTGCTTGAGTAGTTATTGAGAAAATCGAAATTAAAGAATTTTAACATTCCCCTGGTTTCCATGGCAATAATCGAGTATTTGAAAATTTTAAATGCAAGGCGCACAACTACAGATACTAATCATTAAAATAAAAAGAGTTTCATTACGAACGTTTAAGGGACCAGAGAGAACACTCTCGGACAAAATTCGTCGCTTTTTACAGGTTTCCATGGCAACGGTAGACATATTGGAACTGAACGACCTCACTGCACAACTACAACCAGTGATCATCCTTTGAGGAAAGTTTCAGGAAGATTGCCCCAGCCATCTCCGAGAAACAGCCTGGATAAAAAAAACATGCGTACAATATCAATATGTCGTCCCCGACTTCGTTCGGGGCGACATAATAATAATAACTAGTGCTAATTGTAACGGGGACCGTTACAGATGTTCCCCAAACGCTCCCGAACTCCCTTTTGGTGTCATATTAATAGCCATTCTCTGTAACCACTTAAACTTCGTTGCCACGCATGGTCACCGATTTTGATGAAACTTCACCCATGCTTAGTACTTGACACCAGAAACAAATATCAAACAAAATCTCGTTGCTATGTGTCTCGGTTGCCATGGCAACAGTCGGAAAAGTTTGAAAAATCGAGATTTTCAGCCAATTTAAATCTTGACTGTGGCTTAATAAAAACTAGAAAAAGCAAACAAACCATTCTCACAAAAACATGACACCTTGATGACACTTTTACTGTAAAGAAACTGTTTAGAATTTATCTCTAAGTAAGTGGTAACCAAGGGTACATTTGGAATACATTTAAAATGCTGAAATATGCTGAAAAACACTCCGTATTCACTAATGGTAGGTGTTACATGCTCAAACTCAATCAACGACTTAAGAAAAACAATGAAAATGTTTGACCTTAAGTATATAAGTATAAGCAATATTATTCTATAAATAACTTTTATGGTTGCCATGGTAACACAGTGTAACCATGCAAAACCAGTAACTAAGATTGGGTTAATGCTACAGTCTTGGGGAAAAACATGAAAATTCAAGACTGGCAAATATGCATCCTTAGGACCTTGCAACACCAAAACCATCAGAAAAATTGGGTACAATTGCTACTTTGCAGTGTTACCATGGAAACAAAGTACCAGTCCTTAAAAGTGAATTATTTTTCGCTGCATTAAGAATAAAATTGCCATTTAATCAAGAAACAAATTAAAGGACTCAGCTTGAATAGTACTTATCTGTGAGAACTGAAGTTGATTATCATATATTGATAAAATTTGATGAATAAAACAACACTGTTGCTATGGTTACCAAGAAGGGAAAATATTCGATTTTGAGAACTTTATATCAATATTAAACCCTGTGTGCCAACTTCTTGCATCCACCTAGAGATTGGATGATAGTCAAAATTAAAAGTCAGGTTAGCTGTTAATAAATATCAATCATAAAAGTTTTGGGAATCTACATTTAAGGGTACGTATCCAAGGAAAGAAAATATTTTTCAGGTTTTTAAACATATATTTTCTGCTTATTTCCATAGCAACGCTCTATTTAAAGAATCTAATCTGAATTTTTTCAAATGGGAAAACTTGGAGCACACCAACATCTTATAAAATTGATCATTAGTTATGAGGAAATGTGCTTTTTTAAAAGATTGGATCAGATTTAAACATACAGAGTGTTACTTTGAAGGCTCTCTGTGGTATAAAAACCTTGGCAACCATTGCCAACCAAAATGAAATATCATATTTTGTTCTTGGTATATGTTTTAAGACTCTTTTTTTCTATTATTTGGTCTTATTTCATCCTATAATTGCTTTTTATTTTTACGTGTATGACTTTATAAAATTCAATGACTATTTTTTTTAACTTTTGAATACTTTGTTACCATAGTGACGTATGTAATAGTTGATTTATCAAACATGTTTATCATGCATTTGAGACATTTGACCTTCAACTTTTGGAAACAGTCATTGCCAATTGTTTGCTTTGCCGCAAATGTTAACTATGGGGCTCTAAACATGTTAAAAAATGCCATTTTTCGAACTTTAAGACATGTTGCCATGGTAACTATAAAACATACCAACCGATTTTTGCCTGCTTTCGATTTAGGGTATCAATGACTTTTATCAAAGAGAGTTTGGAGAAATTCTGAGACTATGCGTGCCACAGCTCCTATATAAAATTTCAAATCATTACAGAGAATGGCTCTTAAATAAGACAAACTCTATGCATCTGAGATTTTAACAATATTTAAAAGAAGTGTATAAAAATCATTTAAACTTTAATATTTACATTTGCAAATGGTTTTTTTATATAACACTACTAAAGGCAAGCGTTTTTATAACTGTGTAAATACAGGTATGGGGTCAAGAGGTCATAGATGTGCGTTTGGATAAACGTTCGACTTAATTTCTCTGTGACGTCATAAAGGGTCGACGCGCGTTTAGTGGATTACATACATGCCGTTGGGTTTGAAAAATCAAGGCATTTCACACGTTAAAAGTAACAATCAGGCAAATATAAAGTATGAATAAGTCACAAATGTAAATATAAGTAATAAGGTATCATTTTATGAGTTTTATTGAGATCTAAAACGGGTTGGCATATGATCAAATCTTCCATAAAGCCCTTTGATCACGTGACCAACCCGTTTTACATCTCAATAAAACTCAAAAAATGATACCTTATTTCTTAAGCATTGCACGCGTGCACATGTGTGTGCATTTGCGTCATGACCATATCATCTTGTCTACACAATCTATATTTTTAATACACTGAATATTAAAGTATTTAATCCAAAATTATTTTAAAAATACGCTCAATCAAGTGTATGTTTGATTTTATTCATTTCACGTGCACGCACGTGCATACATGAGCATGGTGACCATACCTTCTTGTAGAAGTCCATTACATCTATCTATGTTCTAAATTCCACCCCGTTTGGGTGAAAACTAAGGGAGTTATAGCTGTTTAAAGTTTCAGCCAATCAGATTGCAGCACATGTACACGCACATGTATGCATGTGCATGGTGACCATACCTACTTGTAGAAGTCCATTATATCTATCTATATTCCAAATCCCATCCTGTTTGGTTGAAAACCAAGGGAGTTATAGCTGTTTAAAGTTTCAGCCAATCAGATTGCAGCGCACGTGCATGCACGTATTTTCATGATAATTGCTTTATTTCATGTTGTAGGATATCCTAATGCATGGCTATGTTCAAAATTTCAAAGGATTTCGTCAAAAAACAAGAAAGATATTGAGACTTTAGTTGTAGCCAATCAGAGCGAAGTGCACGTGCATGCGCGTGAGATCTTGCTATTTTCACCATGTCGTCATGTCTTTACTACTAATATATCCTCACATTATGAGTTTCAAAGCATTTCATCTAAAAAAAGAAAAGATGTGGCTATATCTATTATATTGGTCATTTCACGTGTTGCACGTGCACGCTCTTGCAAGCACATGCGCGCAAAATGACCTTGATTCCGCAAATCTACATAACATGTCTACTAACCCTAAAAAGGTTTTACCTACATCGGACGAACAGTTTACAAGATCATTCCCGGACAAAAAAGTTCCAGGAAGAAGAAGAAGAAGAAGAAAAATAATAATAACTAGTGCTAATTGTAACGGGGACCGTTACAGATGTTCCCCAAACGCTCCCCAACTCCCTTTTGGTGCCATATTCCCTGTAATCTCTATTAAATAAGAAATACTTAATGGAATTTAAACTTATCAAGGTCTTCCCAGAAGAATACAAAATATATTTAAATTTAAGCATTGTACGCGTGTTCATGTGCGTAACGGCCATATTATCTTGTCTACACTATCTATATATTTTAATATACTTGATATCAAAGATGTTATCCAAAAGTATTAAAAAATACACTCATTCGAGTGTATTTTTAATTTTACTCATTTCACGTGCACGCACGTGCAAGCAAGTGCATGATGAATACACCTTCTTGTAGGAGTCCCTTATATTTATCTATGTTCTAAATCCCATCCTGTTTGGTTAAAAAACAAGGGAGTTATAGCCATTTGAAGTTTCAGCCAATCAGATTGCAGCACACATGCATGCGCGTGATTTCATGAATTTTTTATCTTAATCGTATTGAAGGATATCTTAATGAATGACTATATTTAAAATTCCAAACATTTCGTCAAAAAACAAAATAAATATAGCCATTTAAAGTTTCAGCTAATCAGATTGCAGCACACGTGCATGCGCGTGATTTCATGATTTTCTTTCTATATCGTATTGTAGGATATCCTACTGCATGACTATGTTTTAAATCTCAAAGCATTTCGTCAAAAAACAAAGGAGATATAGACATTTAAAGTTTCAGCCAATCAGGTTGCAGCACGCACGCATGCGCATGCTTTCATGAAAATTTTTATATATCATACTGTAGATCTTCATAATTTAAGACTTTGTTCAAAATTTCAAAAGATTATGACAAGAAACATGAAAAATATTGAGACTTTAGTTTCAGCCAATCAGAGCGAAGCGCACGTGCATGCGCGTGAGATCTTGCTATTTTGACCATGTCATCATGTCTATACTACTAATATATCCTTATATTTTGAGTTTCAAAGCATTTCATCAAGAAATAGAAAAGTTGCGGCTATATCTATTATATTAGTCATTTCACGTGTTGCACGTGCGCGCTCTTGCAAGCACGTGCGCGAGGAACATGTCATTATGCATATACAAGTAATATATACTTATATTATGAGTTTCAACGCATATAGTAAAAAAATAGAAAAGTTACGGCTATATCTGTTATAATGGTCATTTCACGTGTTGCACGTGCACGCTCTTGCAAGCACGTGCGCGGAAAATGACCTGGATTCCGCAAATCTACATAACATGTCTACTAACCCTAAAAAGGTTTTACCTACTTCGGATGAACAGTTTACAAGATCACTCGCGGACAAAAAAGTACCCAGGAAGAAGAAGAAAAATAATAATAATAAAAAACAGAGTAAAAACAATATGTTCCCCAACTTCGTTTGGGGAACATAATAATAAGAAACAGAGTAAAAACAATATGTTCCCCAACTTCGTTTGGGGAACATAATTAGATATAAAGGCAATATTCTTTATATAAAAGTCATAGTTAACAAGAGGCCCACGAGCCTTATAGGTCACCTGGGTATCATGTAACAACTTTCAAGCGATTGTATTTGGTCCGTGATTTAATCCCACAGCCATGAAATTCACAAATTTTGAAAGAGGCACCATTGCAAGAGCAGATTTCAAAGCATTAATTTATTTTAAGTCAAAGCCCCCCAGTACCCCTGACCCAGCAGCCCTGAAATTATCTATTTTGAAAGAGGCCCCTTTCTTCAACATAAGGCCAGCATTTTTTTATTTCTAGGTTTAGTTAAGAACATAATTCATGAAAAAGTCCCGAAGGAGAAGGAAAAAAAAATTTTTTTTTTGGATTAATCAATTATCAACATATTTGTACATTCTTCTTTATGCTATCCTAACAAGCTCCTTACCACTGGACACATAATGCTTATAAATAGGAAAGTAGAACATTTAATTGCTTATTTCATCATTGACCGAAATATATTTTAACAAATCAACTCTTTAAAACTCTTTCAATATATCTTCATTTTTTAAATCTATTATGTGTTTAATAGGTAAATGTGTAGACATTGTTTTAAAATATACTTGATGCCTAAAATTATAATTCCTATCATGAAACAGACAGGGAATATTGTGGAGTAGGGTGAACATTTTTTCAATTAAGTGTAAAATAATTTTTCTGGCTGCCACAAACGGTACTACATGCCTGTATATATTTGTATATACTTTCTTTTTAATAGTTGAATTTTTTGTTTATTTCTTCAGGTTTTTGTTTATTTCTTCCTCAAATGGACTTAACCTCTCCCATAGTTTTATTCATTACATCTGATGCTTAAGAATGATGCTTAGACTTTAAGTTATAACAGAGACCTAAACAATGTCGCTGGAATAGCTACCACGGGTAGTTTTAAACCTGTGGTGAGGAAAATAATTCACAGACAGATACTTTTGATTGAAACGAATACAAAATTATCTCACCAGCATGTCATTTTGCAACAAAGTCGTCAGCATTTTATTTGTTCTTTGAACGCGTGAAACGTTTTGAATGGCACTCTTATCGATGAATTTTACAATAAACCAAGCTATCTTTGCAGATCTAGCTTTGTTACCCGCCAAGTTCGTTTTAAAACCGGAAGTAAGAGTTCGTAAATTTGATATCTCGATCCCGACTCAAATTTGACATCAGTAAGAAAAAAAATGTTTTTTTTAATTTTTTTCTGAAAATTCAAACCCTTGAACGGTGGGTTTGTAAACCTGAAAATAAAATAAATCCTGGCCTTAAATATGTAATGTAATAAGATCATTGGCATATTAACCAGGAGCAAAGGATAAGATGTTCAAAGAATTCATGCATTTCACTGTATAATCATTAGAGCCCCACCCTAAAACAAGAACCCCTGACCCAGGGGCCCTGAAATTCACAAATTGGGAAGAGGCAGTCTTATT
Organism: Saccostrea cuccullata; assembly: GCF_032062105.1. Taxonomy (NCBI): domain Eukaryota; kingdom Metazoa; phylum Mollusca; class Bivalvia; order Ostreida; family Ostreidae; genus Saccostrea; species Saccostrea cuccullata. Next base: position 13,675 of record NW_026924705.1, read on the forward strand.
CAACATAACTATGGACTTGGTTAGTTTATTTAATGCCCAGGAGTAGAGAAGAAGATTTTTAAAGAATTAATGTATTTTCACTATATAATCAATAAAGCCCCACCCTAGCACTAGAACCCCTGACCCTGGGGCCATGAATTTCACAATTTTGGTAGAGGCCACCTTATTCAACATAACTATGTACTTGGTTAGTTTATTGAATGCCCAGGATCAGAGAAGAAGATTCTCAAAGAATTTATGCATTTTCACTATATAATCCATTTAGCCCCGCCCTAGCACTAGAACCCCTGACCCTGGGGCCATGAATTTCACAATTTGGGTAGAGGACTCAATACTGATTACAGTCATGCAAACAGTTTGACTGCTTGATGTCCAGGAGTATGGAAGAAGATTTTTAAAGATTTCTTTAATTTTAGTGGTTTTGGCCCCAGGGGGGCAGGAACCATGAAATTCATAATTTTTTTTCCTCTTCACCCATAGATGCTTTATTGAAATTGGTTGAGTGGTTGCAGAGAAGAAGCTGAACATGTTCAATTGTTAACGCACGGCGCACGACGGACGACGCACGACGACGGACGCAAACAGATAGCAATAGGTCACCTGAGTTTACTCAGGTGAACTTATAAAAAAAAAAATGATCGAAAACTATGATGAATTCATGAATCATACACACCCTCAGAACTGACACGTACATGTGATGGTCTATAAAATACTTAAAAACATTTTTGTGACGTAACCTTTTGTTTGTTTCTATTCAGTATATTTAAGAATGTCCCCTTTAAAGTATGTCCATCCATTATTTTATCGAACCAGTCCAATATTTTATCCTACCAGTCCAATATTTTGTCCTGTCAGTCCAATATTTAACAAAAATTTTGGATTGGAAAATAGTGAACTGAACTGAAATGAAAACAGAAAACAAATATATTGAAATGATATTTTAATAGAAACACAGAAAATGGAATAATCACAGTCAACAAGTCACAAACGCACATGTACAGACACATCACCAGCAGTGATATTTATTGCCCTGGAAGCACCATTCCTTTCAGAAGAGCAGCTCCGTCATTTTCAACGGAAACCTTCTTTACCTTAGATTGTACAGCGTCACTCACAAAGTCATTGCATCGACCGTTGAACTTGCAAAATGATGAGTGTAAACGAGACTGTTGATGTCCTTGATTCAACAGTCCGTTTAACATAAACTTGCTTCGTGTAAAAAACTTAGAACGTAATGCATTATCTTGCGTGTCAAAACAATGAAATTCATAAATTATGTGAAGGTGATAAGATATTGCTACATAGGAAAAGAAGATGACAAATGTAAAGTTGAAGTAATCACGTTAATCACAAAACTTTGTAATTTAAATCAATATATACAGACACGCAAAAGAAACGCAACAAGCAGTAATCTACAAATATTTAATTTTTTTATCTTATGATTTTCAAAAGCGAATAAAGTAAGGCTCAACTCACTTTTCAGAACATCAGAGACTTGATAAAAATGTTAAATGTTTATCTGTTCACTTTACTAAGTGAAATATGCCTGTTAAAACTCCCCCCTCCCAGCCATTCAAGTAAAACGTGCAAGACTGCCCTAAACAACAATTGCAGCTTCATTTCGACGATACAATAGGTTCATTTATATCGAGATCTGCGCGAAGGAATTATTCTTAAGCATTTTTAAATGCCCGTTTTTCAGATGATTAGGTCGAATTTTCTCTAACTTAGAGCAGTGTAGCCACCCTTAGACTTCCGGTACAAGGACTGTCCTTAATGCATATGATACGTAAGACCCTTTTGAGGCGTAATGTAGTGAAATTTCGCATCAGCAACTCTCCATCACCTTTACATTGAAATTTTCCAGCTAATGCAATGGAAATGCGTACATAAGCCATTTTCAAGTAACCTTAGCATCGTTACGGGAAACGAAAGGAAAGTCTATTTTTTGAAATATTGCTGCACACTCATAATGAACAGTAAAAAACCATTAAAACTCCATAATATTGCCAAATATTTTGTTAAACATGCAATTTTTGATTTCTGTTATGCAGACTCAAACTTGACTTCCGATTATGGTATGGAAATCGTTCAACCGTTAAATTACCGATGTTTGCCAAATTGAAGAATTCATAATTTTAAGATACAAAATTCTTTACTTTACATAATTATTTCCCCTTAAATTAGGTTGTTGCGTGTCAGTATATAATATATATAATTTATCGTAGAAGATAATGGTATAAAACAGTCTGCCAGTGCGTTTCCTCTGAAAGTGTAAAGGAGTGCTTTTCTGAGGAGGGGGTACTCCGTGTATTTTGGAGTTAGAAACCTTAAACCGTATGTTATTAATATACTCTGGGTTAAAAATTTATCACCGAAACAAGTGCCTGTGCAATGGAAAGCTGAAAATGAGGACCTATACTTGGCACTAAGGGCCATAGAGCAATGAGTGATCTTTTTCGTGTCGGTGCACCTACCGCGACACGGGACCCCCGTTTATACGGTGTCATCCGAAGTACTACTCTTTTACTCCTACGGTGGGATTCAATTGAAACGGTTGCATCGATGGGGGAAAAGGTGGGGGGGGGGGTATTGAACTCGATAAAATGTACCCCTGTCATGCACAAACATGCAAGTCTTAGTTTTAGGGATTTATAAAAAAAAAATGTATAAAAAATTCTTTAAATTGTATTACAGTTAAAAGGACACGAAAAAACATTGAAAGTATTTCTCATATATGCCACGATCGTACGGTGGTATATTTAGGACACGCAATTATTTTTTTTTTTTAAATACCAGAAAAAAGATTATCTTGTGAAAACGACATAATTATCTTGTGAAAACGAAATATTATCTTGTGAAAACGACTTATAATCTTGTGAAAACGAGATATTATCTTGTGAAAACGACATAATATCTTGTGAACACGAATTATTATCTTGTGTAAACGAGATATTATCTTGTGAAAACGACTTATTATCTTGTAAAAACTAGATATTATCTTATGAAAAACGAGATATTAGCTTGTGAAAACGAAATAATATCTTGTGAAAACGACTTATTATCTTGTGTAAACGAGATATTATCTTGTGAAAACGAGATAATATCTTGTGAAAACGACATATTATCTTGTGAAAACGACATAATATCTTGTGAAAACGACATAATATCTTGTAAAAACGACATAATATCTTGTGAAAACGAATTATGATCTTGTGTAAAGGAGATATTATCTTGTGAAAACGAGTGAAAACGAGATATTATCTTGTGAAAACGACTTAATATCTTGTGAAAACGACATAATATATTGTGAAAACGACTTATTATCTTGTGAAAACGAGATATTATCTTTATATCTTTTTATTATCTTTATATAAAAAAAAATAATTGCGTGTCCTAAATATACCACCGTGCGATCGGAGTAGTGGAGTGGGCTCATATAGACCACGGTTTGAATTTCGCGCCAATGACGTCATTAAACTTTCGACTAATCAGAAGGCATCATTTGAATATTTGGTCACGTGACCTATCAAAGGAAAGGTCTGGACGAGGAGAGGTCATTCCGGGGGGGGGGGGGGGGGGGGGGTCCGGGGTCATTAAGTGCAAAATCAAAGCTACTCAAAAGGTATCGTCTGATATATCAAATGGATGGACTTGACGAGGAGAGGTCATCCCGGGGGTGTTCCGGGGTCATCAAGTGCAAAATCAAAAGGTTACCCAAAGGGTATCATGCGACATATCAAATGAAAGGTCTGGACGAGGAGAGGTCAGTCCGGGGTCATTAAGTGCAAAATGAAAAATTACCCAAAGGGTATCATGTGACCTATCAAATAGAAGGTCTCAACGCGTAGAGTTCAGCCCGGGGGTGTTCCGGGGTCATTTAGTGCAAAACAGTTACCTGAAGTGTTTAATGTGATATCTCAAATGAAAAGTCTTGACAAGTGGAGTTTAACTCCGGGGTGTTCCTGGGGTCATCAGGTGCAAATTCCAAAAATAACCTTAAGGTAGCGTTTGACCTATCTTATGGACGATTCCGGGTTTTTCCGGGCCATTAGGTGCAGTATTTAAGACTTTCCTAATAGTATAAATGCTCTGAACAATCGTGAATCTCTTCATTATCAAACAGAATGGCAACGACGCTAGTCCTTCGATCTTCGGAGGGTAAACACCTGTTCCCAAGCAATAAACCTTTTGATTTCACCGTCCCGTTGCCAAAAACGTTGGTTTATAAGGAACAGTGGACACTAGAATTAAGTGAATTTTATATCACAACCCCTGTCAAGACCACGAAGAAGGAGCTTTTCATCTACTGTGACGCATGCGACACTTCTGTGGTGGGTGAACAATACAGACCATTGCTGAGGCGTGTTGTTTTGGAATCCAACAAGAATCAAATCTTCATGAGACCGTACCCAGTTCTGATGCGAATCCATGAGTTGAAAAAGATACGCCTGGAAATAAGAGATAAAGATTTTGAGCATGCCACCTTCTTGAATGGCGAGATTAGCCTGACTCTGATATTTCGACCCGCAGCCATGACCAGTTTCTCGGCCTAAAGCTATAAAAAGTGATTCAAGAATAAATTGGTCACATTTTAAGAGTGTCTGCGGAAGAGTCAACATGCATAAAGTCCAGTGCGACGATTGCCGAGGCTGGTTTTCCCGAAAGGATGTCTTAAAGCGGCATCAGCGAAGTGTACACGGAATGATGGAAATGCCGCCACCACCACCATCGTCGCCACCGCAGGTGATCACACCGCCGCCGCCACCGCCGCCGGAATTCACGCCGCCGCCATTCAAGCCGCCGCCGCCGCTGGAGTGCACGCCGTCGCTCCTCAAGCCACCGCCGCCGCCGCCATTCAAGCCACCACCGCCGCTGCAGATGATCACGCCGCCGCCGCCGCCGCAACTCAAGCCACCGCCGCCTCCATCAGCGACTCTTCCTTTACAGCAACGGCACCAGGACTTTGTCTTCAGGCATCCCTTTACTGCGAATATTTCGGGCCCCACGTGTTGTGGCAAGACGTATTTCTGTAAAATGCTCTTGCAACACTGCCTGAAAATAATATTGCCTCCTCCTGAGAGACTCATATGGCTCTACAAACGTTGGCAACCACTGTATGATGTCATTCAGAGTACCGTTTATCCGAAGGTCGAATTTATTCAAGGAATACCTTTGGATCTGGATCAAGATTCCTTTATACATCCCAGAACAAGGAATCTCGTTATTTTGGATGATCTGATGTCTACGGCTTCCAAAGATTCCAGAATCAACGAATTGTTTACGGAGGGCAGTCATCACAGAAATGTGTCCGTCATAGCCATCAATCAAAACCTATACTACAACAAAGATCCCACCCAGAGACGAAATTGCCATTACCTGGTCCTGTTTAACAATCCTGTGGACAGACAACAAGTTATGACCTTGGCTCGCCAGATGTATCCCGAAAATCCTCAACACCTGCTGAGACATTTTAAAGACGCTACTTCCAAACCTTATGGATACCTGTCAGTGGATTTGAAGCCCACTACTCCCGAACATCTACGTATGCGCACTGACGTCTTGAATTCTATTAAACAGCACGAAGCAGAGAATTTTCATCATTCTTCATCAGATATTCCTACCGATCGGACGTACCACGTGTCTGTTCCTTCAACCTTCCAATCCATCGGGTCGGATTTTCAACACGTCACACCTACAGAAGATATGCCTTCCTGTGACGATTGTGGTCTGGTCTTTGAAAACGTCCACGACCTTCAAAGACATGTAAAAAGATGTGTCCAGAAAACGGACAAGGGAAAGATGATATTGCCCCCATGGAGGTGGATGAATCAAATGCCTCAACTGTCGAACCAGAGAAGGAAAATGATGACGAACACAAAGTCTTTAACTTTCTCATGGAAAGGGCCAAAGAAAACAACGAAAAACTATGGGACCTGAAATATGATAAATACATATAGGAAGGTCTATCACGAGAAGACGCTCGAGTTCAAACGGAGGAAAAAATGAACTCTAAAGACCTTAAGAAATTCTCTGAAAAGTATGGACAACTCATCCTGTACATCCTTCAGTTACAAAACGGATCCATTCACACAAAAGTCATGGATGATGTTAAAGATTTCCTGTCCGACGGCTATGACGAACGCAGAGCCATCAGAATGGCTTTGAATAAGAACCGTCCTGTACTTGAAGAAATGTGGGATCCCGAGAGCGATATGGAGATCGATGATGCTTCCGAAAGCGAAGACCAAGTGGGAAAGGATGACGACAGCGAGATGGAAGAAGATAGTGATGAATCCTAAGAACTCTAAATAACATTTTGAGACTATTCCCAATTATTGTTTGAAGAATGGACTATCGATTGTATACTGTTGCATTTACTTGAATAAATAGTGAAAAAAGCATTGTTGTTTTTATGTCATTATAGGTCACGTGCTTAGGTATTAAATAAGGAGTGGAAATACATTTAAGCTTCGTTTTAACGCTGTCCATGCCAGAAGAAACATGTCTTGGGAGGATTATCTCAAGCAAGTGTATTACGATCCATCCACGGCTGGTAGTTTCACCGGAGTGGATAAATTATTCCGATACGTTCAAAAAGAGGGAAAATATGATATCAGCAAGTACAAGGTACGCAAATGGTTACAGAGACAAGAACCCTACAGTCTTCAGCGACCCATGAGACGACATTACCGGGCTGAACTCTACGCGTTGGCACCTTCTATTTGATATGTCACACGATACCCTTTGGATGATTTTTGATTTTGCACTTAATGACCCCGGACCACCCCCTGGATGACCTCTACTCATCCAGACCTTTCATTTGATATGTTGCATGATACCCTTTGGGTAACCTTTTGATTTTGCACTTGATGACCCCGGAACACCCCCGGGATGACCTCTCCTCGTCAAGTCCTTCCATTTGATATATCAGACGATACCTTTTGAGTAGCTTTGATTTTGCACTTAATGACCCCGGACCACCCCCCGGGATGACCTCTTCTCGTCCAGACCTTTCCTTTGATAGGTCACGTGACCAAATATTCAAATGATGCCTTCTGATTGGTCGAAAGTTTGATGACGTCATTGGCGCGAAATTCAAACCGTGGTCTATATGAGCCCACTCCACTACTGATCGGGATCTTTATTCTTTCAATGGAATCCGATGGCGTATATATACATGTAAATATAAAGTAAACCGGCGTTCATAATACAAGAAATAAATTTACGATAGACACTGTATTATATCTAGCATGTGGTTCAATTATCGTTGAGCCCGGGAATCGTCCGCATGGTGCTGTGGTTAGACCTGCTCTAGAGTCGCAAGGTACGAACCTGTTCCTTTGGTCACTGGTTTGAATTCCATTGCGGGAGGTGAAATTCAGTCCATCAGATTAGACAATTTAAGAAGGTGCTCTCACACTAAGATCTCTCATAGTACAGAGGCCTTGAGTGCCGAATGTCGGTCTCAAATTAAAATCCTCACTTAAAAAATGGTCATAGTAGCGTTTCAATATGAGTAATCAACTATCGAGAGAGACATTAAGCAATAAACAAAACTAAGAAACTACCAAAATTGTTACAGAAAACCAGTACCTTTAAACGTTATTTAATGAAGAATTGGAATCTATTATTTTAATCATGTTACGACGAATTAGGGTACATACGAAAAACATCTTTAAACAGGTACTGATTTTAATCTGCTTGGCCTGTATGTAGTTATTGGTTACAAAAAATTTACATTCACAATTGACTAGTACAAGAATGTTTTTAATATCACCTGCTTCAGAGTTTAAAAATGGAAACAGATTCGTTTTTAAGTCATTGCTTGTTTTTTCCATTCCTTTATACGTCGTACAGCGGAGGAGTCGCCCCGGGATTCGGGTGGATGTTTTTGTTGGTCAAAGTCCGACAGTCGGTCCACAATACTCGTTACTTCCCTATAAGTGTGCAATTTACCACGCCGTTTGGTTTGTGGTGTTATTTTTGCATATCCTTTAGATTCGGGTATCCTAGCAAAGTCACACATAGTTAGTCTCATCACTATGCGATCAATGTCGTCAGAGGTGTAGCTTAAATCCGAAGTCATGCATGTTGTCCTGCCGACGGGTGGCAAATAAATTTGTCGTTTATGTAACAGATGTGAGGTATTGGCGGCAGTAGTCGACACGGACGAATCATAATTCGGTTTATATGACATTAAATCCAGATCGGAGGAATCGGTATTATTCCATCGAGATTGTCGCTGCTTTTCATGCAGTCTTCTTTGTCTGGCTAAAATTCTTTTTGCTATCTTCACATTATCTTTCTCATCGCGACTTCCCTTTGGTAATAAACTTTTCCTCACTTTTTTATGAAGATTCAGAAAAAGTCCATCGTCTTTTTCAGGTAAAACGGCCTTGTAGTGCATTGCGCGCCTGGATGTTGACCATCCTGTGGGTGCACGAGATGTCATTTCTGATTTCGACTAATGTACTTTTTAAAAACAAGGGCTAATGTGTGTGGAGTAAATCAGAGTTGGGAAATATAAACGTTAATCGGATTGCTAAAACTCTACTTCGTTTAAAAAATTATTTGAAGCGGGAAGTCAAAGCAGTACTTATTAGTTCGATTGTACATTCGTCGATTAAACACGTCACGTTAAAAAGGGGAAATTAAATGCTTTTGCTTCCTTCATTAAAAGGTTTCACATAAGAAATATGGTAGAGCGAAAACCTTTTCATAGCAAAATAACGATTATGGGGATTAATTATACAACTGAAAAATCTTTTTATGTAGTTTGATAAAACCCTGTTATTGGAGATTGATCTGCTTATACAAGGGTGGTCCGTGTACTAGGACAGCTTTGTAGGGATTTCAGACCCATTCCTATTCTTTATCGCATTAAGAGGGATTTACATAAGACAGTAAAACTAACTATTTGAAATACCGTATGTAACATTAATGGCTGACAACTCATGGATAATTTTTTTTAGGAAATTCTCCCATCAATACATCATCAATGTGGACACTCAGCATTAGGAATAGATATCAGTTGTTAGCATCTTGCAGGGGCGGGTCCAGCACTTTTTGAAAGGGGGGGGGTTCCAGGGTTGTGTCCCTCTACCCCCCCCCCCCCCCTACACACTCTCAAGCAAAGATTCACACACTTATTGAAAGATCTTATGTTGTGATAAATAATATCTTTGTTTATATCCCTTTTTTTCTTTGAAAGGGTACTCCAAGTCAGAATAAAAAGTCATTTCAAAAACTAATGAAGCCTTATAAAATTGAATGGATCTGCAGCATTTCCGAAAAGAATTTTCTTTTAGAATTTGAAAAAAAAAACTTTTTTGGGGTAAGATGCGGATGGGGTTTAAAAAGAAGATTTTATATTAGTTCATTCAAAAGATATGCTTAGAAAGGGTACACATATATAGCCAACACAGCCAAAGATCGCGGGAATATCATATCAAATTAAACCTAGCTTGTTATATGGAACGCCGTCACTGCCTTATAGCAGAACACAACATTGCATTGCGTCAACCTTCCACTACATTATTTCAACACTTTATGACATTTACTCACACTACTATTGCATTGTGTCAACCTTCCATTACATTATGTCAACTCTTTATGACATTAACCCACACTACTATTTCATTATGTCAACCTTCCATTATATTATGTCAACTCTTTATGACATTAACCCACAATACTATTGCATTATGTCAACCTTCCATTATATTATGTCAACTCTTTATGACATTAACCCACAATACTATTGCATTGTGTCAACCTTCCTTTACATTATATCAACTCTTTATGACATTAACCCACACTACCCTTGCATCGTGTCAACCTTCCATTACATTATGTCAGATCTTCATGACATTAGCCCACACTACCCTTGCATCGTGTCAACCTTTCATTACATTATGTCAATTCTTTATGATATTATGTGAAAAGATCATGTCACACTGAAATTGGCGGGAGAGAAAACTGTCGTAGAAGAAATTCTCAGCGATTTTGGAATGGCATCTTTAATAAAACTATAAGCGACAAATGATTGGCAACCTTGAAACGTGCAAAGCCTTAACACTGCTACTGTGCATTAAAGTCACGTCGAAATTCAATGGCATTTACTTTAATCTGATAATTAAATAAATCAAATATTATGAGTCGTGCAGCAATTTTTTTTCTTTTTCTTTTTAATTTTTTTCGTTTTTTTTTTGTTTCTTTTGTTTCTTTTGTTTTTGTTTTGATAAAAGTCTTATATGATCTTACTAAAAAAATTGTCATAAGATTTTTATCAGTCTTTAACTTTCCTTTTTTTAAAAGTGTAAACACATCGTATAACACACGTGCCAGGGTTTAAACTTAACTCAAATTTTCACTAGCCATGTGGGCCCCTAAATTTTCAAATTTGGGGGCCCACAGCCAAATTTATTAGCCCACACACCAATTAATTGTGCAAAATTTAATTTGTGTAAAAATAAATCACAAACAACATATTTTGAATATTCTATTACTAGTTCTTGCTCATTATGAATATTCTATTTCTAGTTCTTGTTCAATCTCAACACTGTCCAGTATGTTTTGAATAGATTCAATTTCAGTGTCAGAGTCTTCTCCAACAAGTTCATCAGTCTGAAGAGGCTCTACAACAGTCACACTGACAAGATCTGCATCACTTTCAACTTCAACTTCATTTGTTTCCTGATCAATGCTTTCAGAGTCTGTTTTTCTTTTGCCTAAAGGAGTACATAAGGGCCTTCTGACCCTAAGGGATGTTGTATTCCATACAGTGATGGCATCATCAGGATTGAAATTTGTTATTGATGGGGAATGTAGTTT
>NW_026924706.1:0-24698 GCF_032062105.1 Saccostrea cuccullata
CTCATGTCATCAATAACAACTTTTGTCTATATAAACCACCTGTTTTTAGCTCACCTGAGCCGAAGGCTCAAGTGAGCTTTTCTGATCACGTTTTGTCCGGCGTCCGTCTGTCTGTCTGTCCGTCTGTCTGTAAACTTTTCACATTTTTGACTTCTTCTCAAGAACCGCTGGGCCAATTTCAATCAAACTTGGCACAAAGTATCCTTGGGTGAAGGGGATTCAAGTTTGTTCAAATGAAGGGCCACGCCCTTTTCCAAGGGGAGATAATTATGAATTAGAGAAAAATTAATGGCATTTTTAAAAAATCTTCTTCTTAAGAACCACTGGGCCAGGAAAGATGAAACTCATGTGGAATCATCCTCAGGTAGTGTAGATTCAAGTTTGTTCAAATCATGACCCCCGGGGCTAGGGTGGGGCCAAAATGGCCGACCCAAGTTTTTACATAGGAATATATAGGAAAAATCTTTAAATATCTTCCTCTCAAGAACCACTGGGCCAGGAAAGATGAAACTCATGTGGAATCATCCTCAGGTAATGTAGATTCAGGTTTGTTCAAATCATGACCCCCTGGGCTAGGGTGGGGCCAAAATGGCTGACCCAAGTTTTACATAGGAATATATAGGAAAAGTCTTTAAAAATCTTCTTCTCAAGAACCACTGGGCCAGGAAAAATGAAACTCATGTGGAATCATCCTCAGGTAGTGTAGATTCAAGTTTGTTCAAATCATGACCCCCGGGGCTAGGGTGGGGCCAAAATGGCCGACCCAAGTTTTACATAGGAATATATAGGAAAAATCTTTAAAAATCTTCTTCTTATAGAACCACTGGGCCAGGAAAGATGAAACTCATGTGGAATCATCCTCAGGTAGTGTAGATTCAAATTTGTTCAAATCATGACCCCCGGAGCTAGGGTGGGGCCAAAATGGCCCACCCAAATTTTACATAGGGATATATAGGGAAATCTTTAAAAATCTTCTTTTCAAGTACTTCAAAGCTATGACTAGTGATGTTTATATGGAATCATCCTCAGCTAGTGTAGATTCTAGTTTGCTCAAATGATGAATGCCTGGGGGGTTAAATTCAAGCCTGATGTGCTCAGGTGAGCGCTGTGGCCCCTGGGCCTCTTGTTGGTTCTGACTTTAGTTGGCTGTTAGGGAGCGACTCGGAGCACTCAGCCTATCCTGTTAAGAATAAAGTGACCTGAGTCACTTTGGGGAGCGACTCCTTATACTTCAATTATAAGACAGTGGTATGTGCATGGTACCAAGTCTATATACAGTGGAGCCTCATTTTTCCGGACACTTTGGTTACTAGTCAGTTTGTATGGAAACGTGAAGCGTCCAGATATCTGAATTACCAGTTAAACAAGCCAAAATTACATTTAAAAATTCTGTTCTAATAAAAAGTGGTCCGGATACTGAAGCATCCGTATATCTGGCGTCCATATGTCTGAAGGTCCACTGTATACGAAATCATTAAGGGAACCAAGTTCATAGGAACGTCCTGGATTGACCATCAGTTGGTCACCTTTTTCTTAACCAAATAATGTTGTACCAACCAAGTTACAGTGTACCATTTTATGTGTTTATAAGTAGACTATGATCGTCTTAACAAATATAAACTTTTAACAAGTGTTATTCCTAACAAATCTGATACAAACATTATTTAAAGTGGACCAAATTGGTCATTATGTTAATACATTAAGTCCATTCTGTAAACCAACTAAGTGACTAAAAATTGGTTATTAACCATTACATAAACTGTGACCAACGGAACCATCAAATCTCAACCAGTGACCAGTCTTTTAAAATCAATAGCAGCCCACGAGTTAATTATTACATGATATCCTCGCTTTTGTTGCAGTATATATTCCTTAGAATTCAATCACTTTGATTTGGGCTACATATATCAGTAACTGTATCCCCCTGGATTTCATTTAGGCCTAATAAATTGCACACCTTAATGACTGTCACATATTTTTAAATTATTACATCCATCGATAGATAGCCGAGACATAAAGAATAGAATTTCAGAGACAGTAGACATTACCATTATGTACAATGAGAAGTAAAGACAAATATCAATTAATACATTTGGAGATCAAATAAACTCAGAAAATCGGTGAAGGGGTTCCTCCTATCTCTACTCAATGAAATAAAGTCTTGGAAAAACAAATTGTTATGTGTATTCAGCCAATACCATTAATTAGAACGGAAATCAACAAGCTTATTGTAGAGAGAAAAAAAAAAACAAGCCCTGGCCTATAGGTATCACTATTTATAATGAAGTGATCCATTCTGTTGATATACAGGGTCCATTATTCACACGTTTTCGGATTAAATACTTTCCCAAAGACATTATTTATAAAAGAATTCTTAAAACAGTCATACATGTACACATATCTCCAGTATAAAACAACATTTCTCAGGTAAAATGACCAAAGTCCAATAGCTATAGGTACCCCTGATTTACACGGTCTGGTGCCTAAAAATAATGCCTATAAAGAACAGCTCACCATTGTACAAGTATAGATAACAACACGAGCGTGGATCTTTATTTTTTATGCAAAAGGTGTTTTATTTTCAAAAGGCTTGATCATGAAAGTTAATCATCGCGAACAAGTTTACGCCCGGTAAATTGCAAAAAAAAATATCCCTGCGAATAAAAGTTGGTTTACAGTATATTGTGTTTTGTAGAGTCCACAACCCTGTCGAGTCTACAACAGCTTTATTAATTCATAGATTTTCAAAGAAATGTAACATGACTACAACTGATCATCACTATAGTTATCTAAATACAGTAAAACACGTTTAGTACGAACACGGATATAGCGAATTCACGGATATAACAAAGTGTTTCTGGGTCCCCGGCAAAATTCTTAACAAGTCTTTGTAAAATTTTACGGTTATAACGAACTCTGATATAACGAATTTACGGATATAGCGAACTGATTTTGAGTCCTGTTGAGGTTAAATATAATGAATTTTACATCTTTTATAACGAACTTTCAAAGATTTCAAAATTTGAATAAATGAACTGACTTTATTTTCTCTCAGCATTTGTATATAAAATTCAATTCATAATTAAACCTTAGTTATCGAAGGTATGTTTTGTAATATTTGCTTCCCTAACATATTTGATAGTAACACTTGAAGGAAAACATGCATATTGCGAATTCGCTATATATGGTTATACGAATTCGTTATACGGATATAACGAATTACGGATATAGCGAATTAAATTAACAGGTCCCCAGGACTTCGCTATAAGGCCATTATAAATAAATTGCTAGATTCTCATCTGAATTTTTTCAAAAATCGAGGCGGGCGGGCGGCTTTTATTTTATATTTTTTTATTTTTTCAATTTTGCAGATTTTTTATTGACCTGGTCAATCGGTGTAATTTTATCAACCATACCCGAATAAAAGTAATAGTAAAGGTTCAATTAACTCTTACTTCACATCATCATCAAGCTTTTTCAACAAATGACCCTTTGTTTACAATATATATGCATGTATTACAACAATTACCATCTTTTCAGCTGTCAAAATCATGTCGACTTTCGCAGGATTTAAAACGAAAGTAGAATGGTAGGTGAATACCGATCCTGATCAGAATTAAGACGAAGAAAAACAGAAAAAAAATCGAGGCGGGAGTAAAAAATCGGGGCGGGCGGGGATGAGAATCTAGGAATATTTTTATTATGGCCTAACCGTGTTTTACTGTATTCAGTTCAAACATTTAAGGTTACAATTAAAGCTTACTGGAATATAACTTAAGACTTATTTCCAGTCTTATTTTAAATACATGTATTGTAAGTCAATATGTAATATATGGTGTTTAAACTAGTGCTGTTCCAATCATCGATTATAATAAAAAATCAGTCGATTGCTGATCATTCAAGCAATCGATTGCATTTTTAAAAGTCTGATAAATCGGTTTATTATTTTATTTTACAAGCCATTATAGTTTTTAACCATAATTTTCTATCCACAGCATTGCTTCTGGCTTATTTGTGTAACGTAACGGTGCAGATAAACAAACTCATGCATTTCTACCCAGATAACAAAGCATGTTTCTGGGCATGATCGTACTTTTGGTTCTATAAAATGAACAAAGGACAAACTGGAGTACACCAAAGAGAGTCTTCATTTACCCATTCTTACCATTTACTTGTTTAAATTGATATACTTTTTACATGTCCGATTATAATCGATAATTAGTTAGTTAGAGGAACCCAATCATCGATTATGAAATTCTTATGGGTTTCATTTTCCAGGAATATTATTCTTGTTTAGACTTAAAAAAAATTCCTTATAATATACCGGTACCATACATAGATGATAAGGTTTAAGATTGAGAATATTTTGATTAAGATGTTCAGTTTACTGCATTCAAACCAAATATGGTATCATTTATCTATATTTAGGTCACCAGAGTAAACTCAGGTGACCTATTGCTGTCTGTTTGCGTCCGTCGTCGTGCGTCGTCCGTCGTGCGTTAACATTTGAACATTTTCAGCTTCTTCTCTGCAACCACTGAACCAATTTCAACCAAATTTAGCACAAAGCATCTATGGGTGAAGGGGAACAAAAATTGTGAATTTCATGATCCCTGCCCCCCTGGGGCCTGAGGGGTGGGGCCAAAACCACTAAAATTAATGCAATCTTTAAAAATCTTCTTCTTTACTCCGGGACATCAAGCAGTCAAACTGTTTGCATGATTGTAATCAGCAATGAGTCCTCTACCAAAATTGTGAAATTCATGGCCCTGGGGTCAGGGGTTCTAGTGCTAGGGCGGGGCTAAATAAGTAGGTAGTGAAAATGCATTATTTCTTTGAAAATCTTCTTCTCTGCTCCTGGGTATTAAATAAACCAACTAAGTACATAGTTATAATGAGCAAGAGTGCCTCTACCAAAATTGTGAATTTTATGGCCCCAGGGTCAGGGGTTCTGGTGTTAGGGCGGGGCACTATTGATTATATAGTGAAAATACATGAATTCTTTGAAAATCTTCTTCTCTGCTCCTGGGTATTAAATTAACTAACTAAGTACATAGTTATGATGAGCAAGAGTGCCTCTACCAAAATTGTGAATTTTATAGCCCCAGGGTCAGGGGTTTTTGTTTTAGGGTGGGGCTCTAATGATTATATAGTGAAATGCATGAATTCTTTGAACATCTTATTCTTTCCTCCTGGTTAATATACTAATTATCTAATTACATATTTAAGGCCAGGATTTATTTTATTTTCAGTTTTACAAACCCTCCGCTCAAGGTTTTGAATTTTCAGAAAAAAATAAAACAATTTTTTTCTTTCCGATGTCAAATTTGAGTCGGGATGGAGATTTCAAATTTACGAACTCGCACTTCCGGTTTTAAGATGAAACGGTGGGTAAATAAAGCTAGGTCTGAGAAGAAAGCTTGGTTTAGTGTAAAATTCATCGATACGAGTGCCATTCAAAATGTTTCACCCGTTCAAAGGACAAATAAAATGCTGACGACTTTGTTGCACTATGACATGGTGGTGAGATAATTTTGTTTTTGTTTCAAAAGTATCTGTCTGTAAATTATTTTCCTCCCCCAGGTTTTAAACTGCCCGTGATAGCTATTGCATATTGCCAGCGACATTGTTTAGGTCTCTGTTATAGCTTACAGTCTAAGTATCATTCTTCAGAAAAGGGTTGCTTATGCATCAGTAGATAGAATGTTCTATAGTTAAAATGATATTGTCCTACGGACCCGGTTTAACGATAGATGTAATGAATAAAACTATGGGAGAAGTTAAGTCCATTTGAGGAAGAAATAAACAATAACCCGAAGAAAAAAAAATCAACTATTAAAAGGTAAGAATATACAAATATATACAGGCATGTAGTATCAGTTCATTTGTATCAGCCAGAAAAATTATTTTACACTTAATTGAAAAAATGTTCAGCCTACTCCCCAATACTCCCTGTCTGTTTTATGATAGGAATTATAATTTTAGGCATCAAGTAAATTTTAGAACAATGTCTACACATTCACCTAACACATATTAAGAAAATGAAGATGTATTGAAAGACTTTTAAAGAATTGATTTTTTAAAATGTATTTTGACCATATGCAACATCACAAAATTTATATAACTGGCCCAAACTGGCAGATGATGAAATAAGCAATTAAATGTTCTACTTTCCTATTTGTTTTAAAGGCCGAGGTTTTCAACCGTACGGTTTTCCTCAGGTAAGTTTGGTGTGGGGTGGAGCTTAATCGAATCGGCTGAGAAGCCCCCAGGGAACTACGCTGGCTTGTGTATACTACCTATATACACAGGATGTTACCTGAGACCCTGAGTGTATTACCTGTATGCGTTTTCCTACGACTTCGTAAACCGAGGCCGTTTTTTTTTTCATGTTTAGCTCATGAATTTAAATGCGAAATAAAGCATTTTTTGTTGCAGACAGATATCCTTCTCAATTTTTTTCTTTTAAAATAATTGATATTTTTAATAATTCAACATTTTTTATATGCAGTGTGTTTCTTAATGAAGTGTTAAAACGAAAATACATTTAGCACCAAAATCTGTCGTTGTAATCTGGCGACCAAAAGGGAAGTAATTCAAATTACACGTCGAAAGTGAATCATAAAACAGTCTCTCGGTAAATAACAATGAAACTTAGAAACGATGTTTTGAGAATAAAATGTTGAAGTAGAAATATTATTGTCTAAATAAATATCTTTCTAAGATAAACCCTACTTGATTTTTCCATAACGCATGGTTTGTAAAAATGGCCAGGGCTTTGGACCGGGGTTGATTCCCCGACAGCGATGAAACGGGAAAAGAATCATCTGCATCGTTTCTTTTTTCTTTCGGGATTCGTTATTAATTTCAAACATTAAATACAAAGCAAGATGTTATAATCCGAGTAATTTCTCTTCTAAAACTTATTATTATACCGTAACTTCGTCACCATGTCTCCAAGAAAAGCGACACGTACAGGTTTGTCTTATAAATATAAATTCGCTTGACTCATGAACAATGTTTCAATGTTGTCATACTTGTCTTAAAAAATAATTTTATTTAATTCTATGATACTAACTTCAAACGAAGGTCGGTTTATTTTGTTAATTAATGGAGGAATAAATGTACGTTAACTCATGTTTTGACACGGAAATTAAAATTATCAATTGTAATCGTGATATGAAATCCCCCCGTTTAAAATCAAATTTATAATATAGTTATATTATAGAGCCATGATTTTCTTTTCATTTATTTAATTATTTGATAGATTAATTATTTTTATGGCATATTCTTATGAACTAAAAAAAAAAGAACGATTTGATTGCTTCTTTATCACGTTGGCATAAGCGGTAGGCATCAAAAGCCTGAAAGTTAATTCGATGGTCAGTACGATCTCCCTACAAGGTACACAAGATATACACAACAGCAGCAAACTAAATGTCAATCACATCAAAGTATCCAATCCCAGGCTTAATTTCAGATGATTGACAGAGGTTCTTAGACCAGGTAAATTTGAAGGAGGTGCTTATTTCCTCCCCCTTTAAAGCATTATGTGTCCAGTGGTAAGGAGCCTATTTGAATAGCATAAAAAAGAATGTACTAATGTTAATAATTGATTTATCAAAAAAAATTTTTAATTTCCTTCTCCTTCGGGACTTTTTTATTCTCACGTTCATAACTAAACCTAAACATAAAAAAAAAATGCTGGCCTTATAATGAAGAAAGGGGCCTCTTTCAAAATAGCTAATTTCAGGGCCGCTGGGTCAGGGGTACCAGGGAGGTACTTTGACTAAAAATAAATTAATGCTTTGAAATCTGCCCTTTGATAAGCAATGGTGCCTCCTTCAAATTTGTGAATTTCATGGCTTTTGGATTAAAACACGAACCAAATACAATCGCTGGAAACTTGTTACATGATACTCAGGTGACCTATACGGCCCTTGGGCCTCTTGTTTGATTTTGCAGTGTCCAAAACAATTTACTGAAAAAAGATAAGCTCCTTATAAATTTTTTTATTTTGTGAAATTTATATATAAAAAAGGCTATTCTGGCTATTTCAAGCCAACTGGCATAAAAAAGCTCTTACTTGATAAAGAGATTGTTTATGATCAGAGGGTATGTCATGACCTTAATCCAAGGTATTTCTGACAAGTTCAAATTTTGTAATTGAGTATCATTGGAAGCTCATATTTTTAAAAGTTGTTTATGACCTCAAGGTGAGTCATGACCTTGGCAGAAGTCATTCAGGCAAGTTCAAGGTCACTGATATCAGTGAAATTTAAATAGGTCTGTAATTTTGTAATGGAGAGACATTGCATGTATCCGCATTTCATTGAAAGATTTTTAATGACCAAAGGATATGTATAATAATTAGGGCCCCGCTCTGCGGGCACCCTATAGTGATCAGTCTGTCTGTCCGTCCATCCTAGATCTCTTGTCCGGAGCATATCTTCTCTCTCGTTATAAAGTCTAATATTCTTTTTGTTATATTTTATTAATTTTCTTTTTTACTAAAGTTGAGATTGTTGTCCTACCATTGAGGAAAAATTGTTTACATCTACATTAGATGGACAGAAAAGGTGATCTTAAATGCCTGTGATAATCACTGCAATATAAAATTGTTCTTTGGTATGTGGGTTCGATTCCCACCCAGGGCTTAAAATGGCAAAGTATATTATCTAAATCATTTGCTACATGTACATATTAATAAAAATATTGGAAATTCATCAAAAAATTTCTCATGAATTTGCACGATTTATTGATTCTTTTTAAAATAACTTTATTTTTGTTATTTCATATTTTGCATTTCATGTACAAAATTCTTCAAATTTACTTGTTTTGCAATGTACATTATACATGTATCCAAATCTGATGATAATTTAGTTCGCTGATGCTGGTGCTAAAGGAGGAATATGCTGCCCTGAGCCTCCACCAAAGAGTTTTTTTATATTTTAATATAAGTTAAAAAAAGAAATTCTTTAAAGTGATCTAAATATCCCTCTTCTCTAAATTTCATCACTTTTTAGCTCACCTGAGCCAAAGGCTCAAGTGAGCTTTTCTGATCAAAATTTGTCCGTTGTCTGTTATTGTTGTTGTCATTGTCATCGTTGTTGTCATCGTTGTAAATTTTTCACATTTCATCTTCTTCTTAAGAACCATTGGGCCAATCTCGAACAAACTTAGCACAAAGTATTCTTGGGCAAAGAAGATTCAATTTTTTCAAATCAAGGGCCAGGCCTTCCTCCAAGGGGAGATAATTGTGAATAATGTGAATGTGAATTAAAGAAAAATTAATGGCATCTTTTGAAGCTGGATTTAGGAAAAGTTATAGTACAGTGATCATATTTTCAGTTTGAAGTGTTTAATTGATTTCTATTTACAGCGCAAAAAGCAACTTTATTGTGCATTTGTTGATTATAAAAAAGCATTTGACTCTGTTAACAGGGTAGCTCTTTGGCATAAACTGTTGCATCATAGTATTGACGGTAATTTTCTTAAAGTTGTTTATAGCATGTATGATAATGCAAAGTCGTGCATCCGGCAGGGTATCAATATGTCGAAGTATTTTTACAGTAATGTCGGTGTACGTCAAGGCGAAAACTTGTCACCTGTTTTATTCTCAATATTTTTGAATGACCTTGTTGATTTTGTTGCTAGGGCATATGATGGTTTAACAAATATTACAGAAGCTGTACATTTTTTGCTTAGTACTGAAGAGGTAGACATTTTCCTGAAACTTTATTTGTTACTGCATGCTGATGATACTGTAATTTTGGCTGAGTCAGCACCTCAATTACAAGCTGCTTTAAATGCAATGTTTTTGTATTGTAAAAGTTGGAAATTGCAAGTTAATGCATCTAAAACAAAGGTTGTTATTTTTGATAAACCTAAAACTGACAATACATCAATAGTCTTTACATATGATAACCAAAACTTGTCAGTTGTTGATGAATTTGTTTACTTAGGTATAACTTTTTCAAGTAATGGATCTTTTGTTAGTAATAAAACTAAGCTACTTGAACAAGGTAGGAAAGCTATGTTCAGTTTACTAAAAAAAAAAGTAAGATATTTGGATTTACCTTTAGATATTCAACTGAAACTTTTTGACAGTATGGTAACACCCATATTACTTTATGGCTGTGAAGTATGGGGATTTGATAATAACAATGTCATAGAAAGTTTATATTTACAATTTTACAAAATAATTCTAAATCTGAAAAAATCTACTTCTAATCAGGTTTTATATGGTGAACTAGGCAGATACATGTACCCAGTAGAAATATATTTATTAAGTCCAGAGTTATTGGATTTTGGCATAGACTTGTTTGTGGCAAACAAGACAAAATATATATCTTTTCTTTTATATAAATTGTTTTTAAAACTTAGAGTACATTAATGCAGTCTAAGTGGATTAATTATGTTGAAAAAATACTAAATGATTGTGGAATGTCTGAGTTATGGTTGCAACAGTTTTCTCCAAAGAAAATATTGGTGTCAAAATTGCTAAAAACTAGATTAATTGGTCAATTTAAGCAGAATTGGTATGCCTGTATTTTCGACATGCCAAAAACTCTTAATTATTGGATGTTTAAATTAGAACATTATTTTGAAAATTATTTGATATATCTACCAAAGGATTTGAGAAAAACTTTATGTAAATTTAGATGTATGAATCACAGATTTCCTATTGAAAAAGGTCGATTTTGGGGAGTTGATAGAGATGATCGTATTTGTGATCTTTGTTCCTCTAACAATTTAGGAGATGAATTCCACTACCTCTTAGAATGTTCTTTTTTCAAGAGTGAACGAAAAAAAACTTGTTCCAAATATTTTTTATACTAACCCTAATGTTATCAAATTTCATGACTTATTAAATTGTAAGGATACTAAAGTTATTTATGGGCTTGCCAAATTTTATAAAATTTTATTGTCAGTAATATGTTAATATAAATACCAAAACTACTACTTAACAAATATTATAAATACATACAGTCAGTTTTATTTTATATAAGCAGGGGCCTTCTATACTTTATTATTTGAACTATACATGTGAATTGTACATGTAAATAACATTAGTACCACTCATTCTTTCATGCATTCTGTTTATTTGTAAAAAAAAAAGTTGTATTATTTGTATTCATATACCCCAGTTGGGGTCTTTGTCTTAAATAAAAACTTGAAACTTGAAACTTGAAAATCTTCTCTAGAATCACTGGACCAGGAAAACTGAAACTCATGTGGAAGCATCCTCATGTAGTGTATATGACCTCTGGGGGTAGGGTGGGGCCACAATGGCTGATCAAAATTTAACATAGGAATACAGAGGAAAAATCTTTAAAAATCTTCTTCTCATGAACCACTGGCCCGGGAAAGTTGAAAATCATTTAATGATCCAAGTTTGTTCAAATCATAATCCCGGGGAGCAGGATGGGGCCACAATGGTGGGTCAAAGTTTAGCATAGGAATAAATGAGAAAAATCTTTTTTCTCAAGAACAGCAAACCCATGATTGGTCATAATTATATGGAAGCAACCTCTGTTAATGTAGATGTATGTTTGTACAAATCATGATCCCTGGGGGTAGGATGGGGGCACACTGAGGGATCATAAAAATATGAGATATACATGTATGAAAATAATATTTTCTGTCATACCTATTTAACTCGTATATATAAATCATTATAATGATGGCATGCTTTTTAAAGCAGAATATCACATTTTTTTCTGTGCTCGTAAAATACAATCAAAGTAATCTACAAGAAAAAATATTAATTGATTTTAAAAAGTCTGTATCTAAAATTCCTGTAAAAATAGAATTGTATGTATCTCGATTTAAACAGTTAATAGAACTGCATGAGTATAAATGTTATAGGTAAACTATTACAAATAATAAATAAAAGTATTGGCAATAGAAAATAGAAATCATTATTGGTAACAAAGGTCAGATTTGATTATGTTGACTGAATATGGACCTCATTAATATTAAATTCTGGTAAGACAATTCATTGCGAATTATTGTGTCAGGAAAGATGAAACTCATGTGGAATCAATCTCAGATAGTGTAGATTCAAATTTGGTCAAATCATGACCCCCGGGGGGTAGGGTGGGGCCAAAATGGCCGATCAAAGTTTTACATAGGAATAAATAGGGAAACCTTTTAAAATTTTCTTTTCAAGTACTTCAAAGCCATGATTAGTAATAATTATTAGGGCCCCACTTGGCGGGCACCCTATAGTGATCAGTCTGTCCGTCCATTCGTCTAGCTGTCCGTCCGTCCAGCTGTACATCCATCCGTCCGAGATATCTTGTCCGGAGCATATCTTCTCTCTCCTTGGCCCAATCTGGCTCAAACTTCACCCACAGAGTGCCTTTGAGTAACCTATGTGCAGTGACCTTGAACCATGTTTCTAGGTCAAAGGTCAAGGTCATAGTATAATTTTATGAAAAATCCTTGTCCAGAGCATATCTTCTCTCTGCTTGGACCAATCTGGCTATTACTTCACTCACACAGTTCCACTGGTCAATGGATGTGTAGTGAACTTGGTCGAAGTTTATAGGTCATGGTCAGAATTACATGTAGCCTCTCTATTTAAAATCTTTATTTGGTGCATAAAATTTTCCCTTTAATTCCAGTAAATTTATATAACTGGGGATACAGGATAACTTCGATATATATATATATATATCTGTATCTGTGAAGTCGTACTAAATGACTTTTACTTTATTCATGTTATTACACAAATGTTCCTCTTCAAAATAAACCCTTGAACTACCTTGCATTTTCATGTTCATTGTTGAAAGCTGGGCCCTTTGAGATGGCCACCATCTCAATGATATCTAGTATGGAATTATCTTCAGGTACAGTGTAGTGTAGATTCTAGTTTGTCCAAATCATGATCCCCTGGAGGTTAAAATTCAAGCCCCCCCCCCCACCTCGGTAAACTTTACCTCCTGATCTGATCTGAACTAGAACATTACCCTATTTAGATTATGTAACTATGCTGCAACAAAAATTGGGGAAGGTGGGGATCGGGCAATGTTCAAGGAACATTTTCAAGAGTATAACGTTTATTTTTTAACATTTTGGGAGCAGGTCCCCCTAGCCCTCTGATGCTACGTGTCTGTTCCTTCACAAGCCAAGATGTGCTGATGTAGGGGACAGATACATATATTTTTCTTTACTTTTTTAGTTTATTATTATAAGTTGCATGATTATATAAGGAGGGGAGCTCCACTGCCCCCCCCCCCCCGTAAGATTCATAAAACCATGAATTTCATATGTCATTGTTAAAATTCATTCTTAACACATAAAAAAATTTTGTGGAATTCGTTCCCAGTATTTTATTTATCGTAGTAAAGCTCACCCCAGCTTTCAGCATCACACGTATTTATTAATCGTAAGTTTTATAATCTACATTTCGAGAATGTATTCGACTTCAAACTTCTGATGGAGAATTTGAAGCCAAGATTTATACCACAGATTTTTTAGAGCCAAACTCTAAATTTCTCTTTCGAACTAGCCCGAGCTAATGTTGCTAACCTACTTGCAAGATTACTAAAGTTCTATTATTTTCAAGAGGTCAGAAATACTGTGGTTCATATATAATGAGTATATGTTATCAATTAGTAGCAGTGACATAGCATCGTTTTTAGAAAAGGAAGGCCAACCGGAGAAGCCCCACCCGAAAAGGAAAATTGTCCAAATTCAGAAATACTTTTTTTACTTTTACTTTTACTTTTTGGGAAAGAAAATTACAATTTTTAATTTGTCAACAAGTTTCTCAGATGGAAGTTTTGTTTACTGATGACTATGCCCCCCTCGCCTTTGAAAAGAAAACTCAAGGAACCACTCTTACGTCCAGAAAAGTTTGTTAGCGTTCAAGAGAGGAAAAAAGATTCCAGTTGATAACGTAAATAAATTAAATATGCTTGTAAGTTTTTTGTTTTTGTTTTTACAAATTAGAGATGATTTTACCTTATGGACTAAAGTCACTCGAAAGATTCTGAGTATCAGTGTAGGAGAAACTTGACTTTTATATTAATGTTTAAACAATGAATGATAGATTTCTGAAAGGTTCAAAATGAATGCCGATGGTACTTGCCTTTTTTTATCGGGAAAATTAAAAAGATTCCACATTTTGAGAAAAATAAATACTACAATTTGTTAGGAACAAATAGTATGGCATACAAGGTACACTGTACATGTAATGGAAAAATCTGTAATTTTTCATGATGATGCATATTTTGTATTATTTCAATGATTCTTAATAATTTAGTTGACTAGTCCATCATGTATGCCGAGTTACATAAATTTACAAGTGTATACAATTGTAACAGTTCTCTCTCTCTCTCTCTCTCTCTCTCTCTCTCTCTCTCTCTCTCTCTCTCTCTCTCTCTCTCTCTCTCTCTCTCTCTCTCTCTTCCAGTCTCCTCTCAAAATCGAGGGGGTTCACCGGGGTGGGGCGGGGGGGGGGGTTTGTTTTAGACTGTGTGTGTGTAAAATACATTTACAGGTGCGTAATCATCACCGCTACATTTTCAAAATTTTCATTACCGCTACATAGTCATTACCGCTACAAAAAGCCTTGTTTAATAAAGGTTAACATTACCGCTACATTGCCTCTGTGTTAAATTCAGCCAATATATGCGTGTAATATATACCGCATTATACCTGGCTAAATCGATATGTAGCGGTAATGAGTTGTGTTTGGCTGATTCAGTATGTAGCGGTAATGAGTTGTTTTTTGCCGGAAAAATGTAGCGGTAATGATCGGTCGAAAATCTGACAAAATGTAGCGGTAATGAGTTGAAATTTTTGGCAATGTAGCGGTAATGTTGACCTCCCACATTTACAATAACATTTCTTTTCTTAGACCTTTACTTTTAGAGTTTAGTCAGATGGTATGTTACAAGTCGTTAATATTTTATAATAAGTAGATTTAAGATGCATGCATGTTTTCTACAATGTCCCCAAAAATTCATATGATTTTTCATTTAAGTTCAATTATATGTGACCGTATGTTTATGTTTTTTGGTCATGTGCAATGCAGCGGTGTCAAGTACTTAGTCCTGAGACTGAGGATATTGTTTGTACGAAAACGCAAATTACGCCCGACTAAATATTGGCGTAATCCGTGGACACACTGTTACAACGCACTTTGAAAAAAAATTTCAAAGTGCGTTAAATTTGGGACCAAGCTAACTCACTTTGAAATATTAAATTTCTTTTCAAAGTGCGTTAATATCGACCATGTTAACGCACTTTGAAAAAATATAAAGCTTGATCAATATTCTTACAAAATATCGGTAAATGATAAATGACTGACCCTGGTTGGATAACTTTTAGGGAATAAGGTCACTTCAGGACCTGAGATATTGACGTTTTAAATATTTTTGGTTTTGATAAATATTATAAAAGAACGGTTTTTTATAGACAAAAAAGAGAGATTATTGTTTAAAACCATTATTTTGTTTCTTTTAAAAAAATCTAGTCTGTAATAAGTAGATGTAGGGGAGGGCTAACAGTGAACGGGATAAAGCATAGCATTTATCTTAAGAAAAAGGGACAAATAGATTTTTGAAGACTGAAAATTTTTTCTCTCTCATACGTTTGACTGTATTTAAAAATTTCTAGTTTTCATCTGTTTTAAGCTAATTCAGTCATTGATAGTTTTCAACGTCATACCGGTAATGTAAATACATATCCAATGTTTGGGTATAGCATACATGCAGGCATCGAAACCGGGCGAAGGGCAAGGGAAGGAAGCTTTTTAGGCTTATTACTCCCCTCCACCCGTTTTATTTGTTACTGAGTTAGGCTGAGATTTTCTACTTGTCTTCTCCTCTTCTCGACGGAAGTAAATCAATTCAAAAGTTTTTTTGAAACTTTAAGGTAAATAACACTGGTATAGAATCTTTCAATTAGTAAAATCCAAATCCAGAATTTTTGTTTTTACATATTTTTTTCAAAGTTCGTTAAGTGACACAATGGTAAAATATATCGATGTAAATTCTTAACGCACTTTGAAAAATTTTCAAAGTGCGTTGATTTTGTCCCAATTTTAACGCACTTTGAAAAAAATTTTCAAAGTGCGCTGCCACAGTGCTTTGTATTTTCATTGTAAAAATTAGCTGCAGCCTAGGTTTGTTGGTCACTGGACTAAAAGAAAAGGTGAGTTTCAGAACTACAGCGAGGTAAAAAAAAATGTGGCAATGACTCGAACATAAGATATTTAATAATCCAGTGAATTCATTTGTGACCTACCGAAGGATCTAATGTCTGTAAAAATTGAAGAGTGGAATTATACAGGGAAATAACATGCGCATATTTAAATTAGGATATGAATCTTACTTCCTGCTTTCGTTCCACACTTCAACATTTCGCTTTCGTGAAAAATAGGACCGCACCCGCCTTTCCCTACATTTATGGTAATGAAATTTGCAGCTTCTCAGTCATCACATTTTGATACAAGTATTGATTATTCCAGAATCAATTTTGAAAATATTTTTGGTTATTGTTGTGCACGTCACAGGCACGTAGCATCGTGGAAACACAATTTTTCAAACATTATTTTTTTGAAAGGCACTTTACCTTTTTTTATTGCAGAATAGTTAAATCAGGGATATATTCAAACGTTAAATACTGCATTTGGTTCGTAAAATTTAAACGAATTCACCAGCAAGACACCACTACTTCACACATGCACACACCATCACTAACGGAATAAAATTCTGGGTTTGGAAATTGTTTTTCCATTTTGTCCTCAAAGTTTTTCCCCTATGTAATATGCTGCTGAAAAAACTGCCCCAAACTCCCCAGAATTTCATAAAGGATACTACGTGCCTGCCTTGTTAAAAAAATATATGATTCTGGTATAACATTGTACAATGATAATTACCCGGCATATATATTTTTTGCTAACAAGAGTTACATAACCATTTAATTCCCAATTGAAGTTAATTGTTAGCTTTATGCATTTGCTTTCTTCTTTCCGGTTCTATTGATTTTTCCCACAAATTTGATTTTGTAACTGTATATTGGTGATTATACAAATTGAGGATTATCTAACATTATACAAACGAATTGAAGAATTGCGTACTCGGCGCAGACATGGAAAGTGGTCTAAAATTAAATGCTGATAGTCAGTGCAAGGAATAAAAAACAGGTGATAATCGACTTACATATTTTATCATTCACATTGTATGTGTGACATTAATGAATTATACCTTTCAAAATTTAAGCTTTAAAGTTTTAATCTAAAATTAAAGTTTACTATAGGTTACTACTTACACAGATCAAAGCCAAAAAAATAATAAAATTTTCATTACCGCTACATAGTCATTACCGCTACAAAAAGCCTTACGTTACCGCTACATAAAAAGTATACATTACCGCTACATTGCCTCTTTCGTTAGTCAGCCACTTATGCGTGTACAGTACAACCTATACATGTACATGCGTAAAACCCGTTCCTCCTGCTCACCACGGGGAGGTGAAAGTAGGACTTTGAACAGGATGTTTTTTTTTTAAATTAAAATCAACAAATAATTCGTCGAGGTCTGTTTTGCAGCTGCCTTTGCAACTCTTTTCAACGCATCTCCACAATTTTGAGTTTTTGAAAGTCTTATTTTTTTCTAATTTTATAAACAAAATCGATAAGTAATCCGGCATTCCCTCGATTTGTAACAAACTTCTCAATGGTGTCCATAATGTTCAGATGACGCTTAATAATTAAATTTCGACTGCAGAGTTATTTATATATATGTACTCATTCTGATTAGATAGTAAGTGAATTCTGTTGATTAGAACTCATGGAAACCGAATTATACCTGGCTAAATCGATATGTAGCGGTAATGAGTTGTGTTTGCGTTAGTATGTAGGTAAAGTTGTTTTTTGCCGGAAAAATGTAGCGGTAATGGGTGAAAATCTGACAAAATGTAGCGTAAAAAAAATTTTTGGCAATGTAGCGGTAATGTTGACCTCCCACATTTACAATAACATTTCTTTTTAGACAAAAACTTTTAGAGTTTAGTCAGATGGTATGTTACAAGTCGTTAATATTTTAATAAGTAGATTTAAGTATTGTCATTGAATGTTTTCAAAATGTCCCCAAAAAATATGATTTTTCATTTATGTTCAATTATATGTGACCGTATGTTTATGTTTTTTGGTCATGTGCAATGCAGCGGTGTCAAGATATCACACAAATTTTCATAAATGCAATTCAAAGACTAAATATTGGCGTAATCCGTTACACACTGTTGAAAAAACGCACTTTGAAAAAAATTTTCAAAGTGCGTTAAAATTTGGGACCAAGCTAATGCACTTTGAAATAAATAATTTTGTTTCAAAGTGCGTTAATGTCGACCATATTAACGCACTTTGAAAAAAATATAAAGATTGAGCAATATTCCTTCAAATAATCGGTAAATGATAAATGACTGACCCTGGTTTGATAACTTTTTATGATAAAGTCACTTTAGGACCTGAGATATTGACGTTTTAAATATAAATATTTAAGGTTTTGATAAAAAAAAAAAAGGGGGAAAATTAAAGGGTCTTGAAAAAAAGAGTGACGATTGTTTAAGTTCATTAATTAGTTTCCCTTTTTTTAAATTCTAGTCTTTGATAAGTAGATGTAAAGGTGTATAGGGGGCACTAACAGAGGACAGCTTCAAGCAACTTAGCATTTATCATAATAAAAAGGGGCCAATTTGATTGTTCAAAACTATGAAAATTATTTTTCTCACATGTGTACGTTTTACTGTACTTTAAAATTTCTAGTATTCATCTGTTTTAATTAACTCATTTATTATTGAAAGTTTCCAACGTCATACCAGTTAGGTAAATACATAATTATATGAATGCTTTGCATGTATAGCATAGAAATCGAAACTGAGCGAAGGACCAGAGGAGGGGATGGGGGGCTTAGCCTCCCACTTATTTTGGAAAGATATATGCATCGTATAAGCATTTAAAAAGGAAGTGTACCCTTTTTAGTTTTATTGCTCCCCTCCCCCGTTTTTACCGACACCTATGTATTGGAAAGATAAAGATTTGGACTGAGGGATCTTATACCCGTCTTCTCCTCTTTTCGACGGGAGTAAATCAATTCATTTTTGAGGTTAGGGTTAGACATACTCCGAGTAGTTTTTGAAAGATAAATAACAAAAAAATCTTTCCATGACTAAAATATGATTTTTTTCAAAGTGCGATAAGTGTCTCCATGATAAAATATATTGATGTAGACTCTTAACGCACTTTGAAATTTTTTTTCAAAGTGCGTTGAGTTGGTCCCAAATTTAACGCACTTTGAAAAAAATTTTCGAAGTGCGTTGATTTTGTCCTAATTTTAACGCACTTTGAAAAACTTTTTTCAAAGTGCGTAACTTTTTTCAAAGTGCGTTGCCACAGTGCTCCCCTCTGTTGATACAAAATGTCACGTAAGTGTTGAACTTCTTCCAAAGATTTTCTCTATATTTACAGTAAATATCATTCATATACAGTTTTTCATTGCCTATTATATTATATTTACATGTCCGCTGCTCTCTCCCAATATGAACATGTAGTCTTCAACTGCGTTCATAGGACTATAGACGCAACTGCTTCTACTATAATTGCAATTGCTCTAGATCTATCACACTAGTGTAGCACATTACTACACTAATAATACGTGTTGACAAGTATATATATGAAATGTTTTGTAAGAGGAATAAAAATAAATTTTTAATAATATTCTTTCAAAAAAAGGAAATTCAGAATATTTAAAATTGCTGATTTATATCTTAAAAAATTCAGTTTTGGTCAATGTATTTAATTGTATAATATTTTTTTTTTAAATCGTAGAGAACTGCCATATTTTTATTCTTTCGTACCATGCATATTTGTACAAAGAACGATAACTCCTTACACTTGGGTTATAACATTCAGAAAGAGAAAATTTCTATTTCATTTCAGCTATTAAAAATAAATAGAAAAACTAAAAAAAATATATAGAAAAGTATTCTGGAGTAATAATTATTATTAAAAAAATTATCATTTTTCATCATAGTGTTAAATTATTGATTTTTGTCAGAGGGTTTCAATAACATTGATCGATGACGTCACAACTGTATCAAAACAAAAATGTGATGACGGCGCTGCTTGTAATCAGATAACTGAGTTTGAGATAGCTGCAGATCTGTAGCTCTCCGAAAAAATATATATTGATAGACCGGAGAGCTACAGTGCCACCCATTGAAAAAACTGTATATTTATTGCGCACAGAAAAAGTGCGCTCGGTTCTTGTTTATTTCTTCCAAATTCTTCCCTCAATTGCAAAAAAGGGAAGATTTAGAAAATCTCTCTCCTCTATCAAGTACTCTCGAAGTTGACATCTGAATGAAGCATATTGGACCGAATTACCTTCGAAACCAAAATGGCAGTATAAATAAGGTGGCAGAGGATAGTTTCGAATAAAGTACCGTCAAAAAATAGAAAAAATAGAGAAACCTGAGGTTTGAATGCATATTATAGGTAATTTTATAGCTAGAATATTTTATGGGTGCATTTGGAGGGAATTGGTGGCCTTGTATATTTTATTGAAATATGACACTTTAGTGTCACTACTACTGTATATGGGATATGGACTAGAAATACGAAACTAAGCTCAAAACTCGCTCTACCGGTATTTCACCAGAAAAGCGGGGTGGGTTCACAGGATGAATTGTAGCTTGAAAACGAGGTGGTTGAGCCATTATCTCTTGCTGTTCATTGGTATGTACAAATGTTATTCTGCAATTTGTGTGGTAGCTTAGGTCAGGCGCACGGGCCTGGAAGCAGATGCGGCTGCGGCAAAATAGTGAAAATAGGCTTGATTCACATGAAATTTTGAGATTGTCCCTGCGCCATCTTTAGGGCTCATTGTGTAAGTTGTACATGTTTTATTCCTAAAGGCTTCAAATTTCTCAAGGGACTACATCATACTTTTATTACATGTAGTGGGAATTTAAAATTTTTCAATGCACATTTTTAAAGCAGCTCAATATTAAGTAAACCGTCAGTCAAACGTTTTGACTGCAAAAAAAACTATCCTCTGCCACCTTCAAGAATGCATCAATTTTTAGAAATGTGAATTTTAGTCTGATTTTTATATAAAAGGGTTTATCTATGTAAGTCAATTTAAAAAAACACTTTGTTTCTGTTATTTTAAATCTGTACAGTTAGGTATATTCACTAAAAAGCAAGGGGGGTTACTCTTTTCCAGCATACATTTTGAAAGACTTTGAACCATCAGCATAATAAATCATATAAGATTCAGGCATTTTTTGCCAGAGAATAAATTAATTGTTTGAATTTGATACTTTGGGTATTGTCGCATAATTAAAATCATGTCTTGCTTTAATTAATTAAATCTAATTAAAGTTTAAGTGTATTAATTAGTGCGATATCACTGAAATTACATATATTTGCCATTTTTTCAACCTAATTTACTAAATATAATTATTTTGAAAATAAAAATCAGTCAGCATACTTAAATGTCACTAAACCTAATCATATATAGTACAAAAAAACTTTTTTTGCTTTATTTTTCCAACTTTAACCTATTCTGTTATTGATATTTTCATGAAATATGCCCCCCCCCCTTTTCAATTTTTAAATTTATCTATATTTAAATGTGACAGAATCTAAATTTTTCAATGGTTTGCTATAAAATGACTATTTTTCTTTGAATAATAACAAAACAAAGAGTTTATATTGCATATTTAATGAAGTAATATCAATAAAATGTGCATTCTCATGTAATTATTGAATTCTGCTAGGCCCATATAATCTGCCCACAATTGCCCAGGATGGACAGAATAATCACTTTTAGTATTCAGGAGAATGAAATGTATGTATTTGATTACTCATCACTGTTAAAAGTGAATATCAGACACTTAGAAAGAATTCAGCTAGGACAAACAAATTTTTACAGTGCATTTTCATTACACTGAAGAAATGGCTGCAGGGGTAGGGTGTTGAACAGCCATTTCCTGGACACTTTTTCTTTAGCATATGATGCAAGAGGTCTTTTTGCATATCATGATAAATATCTTGAAAGTTGAAAGGGGTTTTAACTTTGCAAAGAAGTTATAGGTATATAAAACCAAGTGAAAAAGAGATAAAATGGAATTTCATAGAACATGAAAAATAGGGGAGTATGTGATACATGTGAGTACATTTCACCAAGATGTGCCCTTTATATTTGACTTTTTACATATAAATGTATTTGAAATAGATTAAAATTACCATTTAACACTTTTTTGCTGGAACATTTATCATCTGGAGTTGTAAGAATTGCATTTGTTTTATGTGTAAGAAACAATATGGGGTTAAGGTGGTTGACCGAGATTTGGTAAGGTCTCTTATTGGGCCATAACTTTTTTATTTTTCAATGAATCAAGACATATTTGGTATATTTTTACTCAGAATTGCATGTTCTTTTTGAATTGAGCAAGGTTTATTACTTGCAAGACAAACTTTGAAAGTTAAAGGTGGCAGAGGATAGTTTCGAATAAAGTACCGGTCAAAAAATAGAAAAAATAGAGAAACCTGAGGTTTGAATGCATATTATAGGTAATTTTATAGCTAGAATATTTTATGGGTGCATTTGGAGGGAATTGGTGGCCTTGTATATTTTATTGAAATATGACACTTTAGTGTCACTACTACTGTATATGGGATATGGACTAGAAATACGAAACTAAGCTCAAAACTCGCTCTACCGGTATTTCACCAGAAAAGCGGGATGGGTTCACAGGATGAATTGTAGCTTGAAAACGAGGTGGTTGAGCCATTATCTCTTGCTGTTCATTGGTATGTACAAATGTTATTCTGCAATTTGTGTGGTAGCTTAGGTCAGGCGCACGGGTCTGGAAGCAGATGCGGCTGCGGCAAAATAGTGAAAATAGGCTTGATTCACATGAAATTTTGAGATTGTCCCTGCGCCATCTTTAGGGCTCATTGTGTAAGTTGTACATGTTTTATTCCTAAAGGCTTCAAATTTCTCAAGGGACTACATCATACTATTATTACATGTAGTGGGAATTTAAAATTTTTCAATGCACATTTTTAAAGCAGCTCAATATTAAGTAAACCGTCAGTCAAACGTTTTGATTGCAAAAAAAACTATCCTCTGCCACCTAAGCCAAATTTTCGATGATTACAATATCAGCATCAGGAGGACTATTAACAACCATTATGACGAATGTTTTGTTGTGGAAAGAGTCAAAGAATATGTAAGGAACACAAGGTTAGTAAAATTTTGAGAATACAATTTTAGGAACACGGAGAAATAAATCGAAAACCGAGCGCACTTTTTTGTGCGCAATAAATGTACAGTTTTTTCAATGGGTGGCACTGTAGCTCTCCGGTCTATCAATATATAATTTTTTCGGAGAGCTACAGATCTGCAGCTAAGTTTGAGAGGGAAATACTTTATAAATTGTTTGTGATTTATTAAAGGAGCATTAATCAGGTTTACCGATTTTAAAGCCGTATGTTTTTCTTTACTGAAGACAAGAAGCTGCGTCCTTATGTAAGTCAGGATTTCCTCTAATATTCTTGAGAAAAAAAACTAAGAATGCAAATATAAGTAATAAACAACGATTATTCAGTGAACATGGCATTATGAATAGCAATAGCTCTGCTGGCACGCATTATGGAATATGCCAGCAGAGCAATTGCTATTCATAACGCCATGTTCACTGAATAACGTTGTTTATTTCTTAAATAATCTTCAGTATTTACACCTGAATCAAAATTAGTAGTCACAGGGTCATATGTTTTCCTTCTAATTAAAAACAAATTCAAAACATGTCTTTTGTATAAACTATCACCAGTTTCGTCGACATGCACTATTTTTTCACACTTGTTAAAAAAAATTCTATAAACAACATTCCTAGATTTACAAATAATATTTTTTTTACTAGAAACGTGTTTCCGTTATAAACTCCACACTAGTTGGTTTTCACAATAACTTTAAACAAAATACAATTTTTGGCCGCACATGGCTCACATAAATTTCCTTTCTTAAAAAATAGATTGTTATGTTTTTTTATATACTAAAATGTCTTTCAAAATTTTTGTCTCTTTAAGCTACGATTGGGGTCTCTTTTTTGGTCAGAATTTTCTTGATTTTTTTTTTTTTTTTTTTTTTTTTTTTTTTTTTTGGTCGTTTCTTTAAATGTTATGAATATTGGAAAGTCCCTTTGAAAAGGTCAACAAAGGGGAGTACGATCACAATGCGTTTTATTTTTTTTTCTTTAATTTAGCAGATCCGAGCGATTGAGTTGCGACTTTCGTAAGCCTTTTTAATTTCTACTTCATTACTGGAATATCCTCGTTTTCGCAAATTCTTTTTCACTTATCACGTTGGTTTTGATAGTTTTCCTCTGCGGAGCAAATACGACGTGCTCCAAGACACAAACCGTACGGAATTGAACTTTTTGTAGATTCGGGATGGCTGGATCGAGGATTTGTATGTTTGTCAGTTGGTCTGCTGTAAAGATCTTTTGTAAGAAATCCGTTTTCCAGAGAAATAGATACATCAAGAAACTGTTTTTATTTTTGAAAAACGCAGGTCAAGCTGAATGTTGGGATGTAAAATATTTGCAGTCATATGGAAATCATGTAGTTTATTTTCTGTCCCCGTCCAGATCCCAAAACTGCCATCTAT
>NW_026924707.1:0-24832 GCF_032062105.1 Saccostrea cuccullata
TTTTAACCCACGGACTCAATGCGGCCAAAAATACAGGTCTATTTGCTTTCAATCGAGGAGTCTCTTTACCCTTTAGAAAGAAGAAGAAAGGACAAACAGGTCAAGGAAGAAGAAGAAGAAGAAAAAGAAGAAAGCAGACAGGGAGAGGAAGAGTCCTGTTAGCCCGAGGGGGTCCTAAGAGAAAAAGGAAAAAACAAGGAGGAATTCCTAAAAGAAAACGTCATTTAGATGTGTTTGACTGAGAGAGAGAGTATAAATAAGACAGTCCAGGGAACAGAAGGTTCATTTGTGAAAACTGAATCCTAGTAGACACATCATGTTACAGCCCGATTCCTGTGCGTGTGGGATGAACAATTTAGATTTGTTCCAAGTCCCTCCGACTAATATTGCTTTAGAAGACTCGAAATGGGAAGAATATTACCCGATTTCCAGTACTTTAGATTCGGACACCGCTCCCATAGAATTTGAAATCAAAGGACAAGGAGATCACTACCTGGATTTATCTCAAACCTATGTTCAAATGGTATGTAAATTTACCAAAGACGATGGAAGTAATCTGACTGGGGCGAACAGCACTTCGAGTCCAGTGAATAATATCTTACATTCCATGTTTACGGAAATCGATCTCAGTCTGAATGGCAAAATAGTCACTCCGGGGACAGATACTTATCCTTACAAAGCTTATCTGGAGAAATTATTGTCTTACCGACCCAGAACTTTAAAGACACAGACGAGGGCCTGTAGTCTATGGGAAAAAGATACGGCAGGACACATGGACGAAGTGGGGATAGATGACCTTGGTCTAGCTGCAAATAAAACCTTTAATGTAACCCCGGGTGTAAATGGTGGGGCCGACACGGTGACCATTAACC
Organism: Saccostrea cuccullata; assembly: GCF_032062105.1. Lineage (NCBI taxonomy): Eukaryota > Metazoa > Mollusca > Bivalvia > Ostreida > Ostreidae > Saccostrea > Saccostrea cuccullata. The sequence continues at coordinate 873 of NW_026924707.1, forward strand.
AACCCATCCTCACAGCGTTACCGGACAATTCTAAAAACGAAGGATTCCGAAAAAGACACCAAGCTATTGCTGACAGTAAGAAAATCAGTTTGCTGGATACTTTACATTTGGATTTGTTTCAACAAGATCGATTTCTACCCAATGGAGTGGACGTCCGTTTGCGATTTAATCGAGCTAGACCCTCTTTCTACATGATGATCAAAGGAGGAAGTACAGGAAAAGTGAAAATATTGAGTATGATCTTGTGGGTGAGAAAAGTCAAACCCACAGCAGTCATGATGAATACCATTAATCAAAGTTTGAACACCCACAGAGCCAAATATCCCCTGAGAAGAGTGGAAGTGAAAACCTTTACCATCCCCATAGGGACCCAGTCTAAGATTACGGATCATCTGTTTCAAGGTCAGATGCCTAAACGTCTCATTTTAGGTTTTGTGGAGAATGCGGCCTTTAACGGAGATAAAACTAAAAATCCCTTTCATTTCCAAAACTTTGGGATTAAGAAATTAGATGTCAGTATCAACGGAGAGACCATGAGTACTCGTTGTTTTGAACCTCATTTCAACGAGGATTTATATTTGAGATCCTATCTCAGTCTGTATCAAGCTCTGGGAAAATTAGGAGAAGATTGGGCTCCGGACATTACCCTAGAAGAGTATAAAAGCGGCTACACTCTATGGGGTTGGGATTTCACTAAAGATCAAGAGGCGCAATCGGATAAATTCCACATCATAGAAACAGGAAATCTGAGAGTAGAAGTGCAGTTTACCAACAATACGGCTACCACTATCAATTGTGTGGTGTATGCAGAATTCGATAACTTATTAGAAATTAACAAACAGAGAGAAGTGAGCACTGATTACTAAAAAATAATGGATACGGGACAATTGAGAGAAGTCTTATCCAGAGAATTCAAGAGTTCTTTTGGAGGCGTGTATCCTGTAGATTTATTACCGGATCAATTAAGACCTGGAGAAAAAGCTGTGGTGGTCAATACGGATCCTCAAGATCGACCTGGAGAACATTGGGTGTGTCTATATGTGAGCAATCCCGTGGTGGAATATTTCGATTCTTATGGATTTCCTCCCTTACAAAAAGAAATTCAAGATTTTATCCAGCGTCATGCTCAACAATGGACTTATAATCCGTATCGCTATCAAGACTGGAATACCGACGTGTGTGGACAATATTGTGTGTATTATTTACATCAAAGAGACAAGAAAAGAAAGAAAACCGACGAGTGGCTATTCCCCTTTGACCAGAGTACGGCTTTACAAAGGGACAGATATGTGGCGAATTGGTTTAAAAACACTTTTCATAAATTACCTACGGGTCATGGACAAAAGTGTCAATGTTTTTATCAAAATGTATTGTAAATGCATTGTTTGTTGTTTGTTGGTTGTTTGTTGTTAATAAAAAATGAAAAAAAAAATCTGTGTTCTTATTATTATTTATGTGTTTTCAGTAAAAAATCCAGTTTGAACTTGTTAGCCTAGACTGTCTCGACTGTGAAGCGTGACGTCATAATCTTGAATCGGTGCCAAGTATTAACTGTGTAGTCAGCAAAACGTAGATAAAACGTATGTTTTGCACACGTCATAATCTTGAATCGGTGCCAAGTATTTACCTATGTAGTCAGCATAAAAAAACGTAGGTAAAACGTGCACAGGCCCCGCCCCCCACACAGCAGGTATATAAAGCGGAGCTGGGAGTACCCTGCACTCATTATTTAGCAAGCGAATTCCAAGACTATTACAAGACATGGAGATGGACAAAGATAAATTTGCCTTATTAGAAAAGAGAATGACGGAACCTATGGAGGGGGATCACGAAGCTCCTCAACAAAGAAGAATGGAGTTGAAAACCCTGGATCCGGAACCTAGGAACGAATATATACCCATGCATGCGCCTATCAATGATCCTAAATGTCCAGACAGATGTTACAGGATAGCCATTAATTGGACTTTCACCATTAAAGAGCCCAAAGAAGAAGAAGATATAGACATGTTTCTGAGCAACCAAGATGATTTCTACTTCGGTTACCAGTATTTGATTTTACAAAAGGAAAGACATCCCTGGACAGGAGAACTGCATCAAATCAGGGGATTCATTCAAATGAAAAGACCAGTAGGAGGACTGGATATCTGTAAACTTCATTGTACTGCCAGATTTGCTATGTCTCACAGTACCCCAGAATTGGAAAGTATGTTTTACAAGCAAGGAGGTGACTATGAAGAATATGGTGTTCTGAAACCGGAGGAGAGAAACAAGGAATTGGACCCCAGAGATTGGATACAATGGGAGATAGGAGCCTGGAAGAAACCTGAAGCTATTGCAGCTAGAGAAGCTATGAAGAAAAAGTTCTTTAAGTATGTAGATTACACAAGATTTTGAATAAAAAGATTGAACTGTTATTTATTGTTAGATCTCAATAAAAAGAAAAGAAAAACTGTTGGGTTTTTTTTGTCATTTTTAAAAAATAGGTTATCTCCCTTTAACCATAGATTTTTTTTTTCAAAACACCAAAACAAAATGGTAAGGGTTTTTAAAGATTGGGGGAAAAAAGTATAAATAGTAAACATGGTACAAAACACACCTCAGTTGTGGACTGGCTTCATTATGGGGAACACCTCCAGTAAAGAAAAGAGTCAGAACCCTAGATTAGAGGAAACTGAATGGTTACTTATACAGGAGGGAGGAAAAGATATCATACCACCTCCCTTGATGGTAGAACATCCTGCAGTATTTATACCACCTCCCTTGATGGAAGAACATCCTGTAGAATTTATACCTCAGGAGACAGGCAATGGTTATATTGCTTACTTAAAACAAGACAGAGGTAGAATCGCCAATAATTGGATATTTATTTTAACTGGGTGCCGTCAGGAAGATGTAGATCAAATCATTGGAAGTGATTATCAATACTTGATCTTACAAAAAGAAAGACATCCAGAAACTGGACAACTTTATCATGTGAGAGGATTCATTCAAATGAAAACCAGAGTTCAAGGGAGATACATGTACAAAAAGATTCATAAATTTACCTGTTTTGAAATGTCTTACAGCACCCCAGAATTGGAAAGAACCTTTTATAGACAAGGTGACTATGAAGAATATGGAGTTCTAAAACCTGATGTGAGAAACAAAGAATTAGTTCCAAGAGATTGTAGATTTACCTGAATAAAAAAACTTGTTTTTAAAAATTCTTGTTGTTGTTCTATAAAAACAAGGGTGTTTTAAAAAATAGATTCATTTTACATCATGAGTCTCCAGGAGATACAAGGTGATTTACTCCACTGTGAGGTAGAAGCTATTGTTCATCAATGTAATTGTTTAACTGTAAAAGCTCATGGATTGAGTCAAAGTATTGCAGAGAAATTCCCACAAGCTAATCTCTATGCCACTCGCAGACCTCTAGGGACTAGAAATTTAGCCGTAGAAGAAGATAGAGGAATTCCAGGCACTATTAAGGTGTTTCCCTCACAAACCCCTGTGGTCATTTGTTTACTAGCTCAATGGGATTATGGAAAAGCAAGTCACCGACCTAAAAGAATTTCCACTTATCAGGATACCCCACAAAACAGAGAGGAATGGTTTCAAACTTGTTTACAAGAAATGGGGGAAAGTTTACCTTACAAGACTTATGCTTTTCCTTACAAGATTGCCTGTGGACTAGCAGGTGGAAATTGGATTCATTATAGACATTATATTGAACAATTTGTACACACTTATGAAAAACATGTGTACATTCTTCATCATCATTAATTGTATGTGTTTTCATGTGATGTAAAAAATAAAAAAAAAGTACCTTTTTTATCTGTCATACTCTGTTTTAAACTGGAGGTCCACAACAATCCCCAGGCACTCATAACCAGATCTCTGGGGGGGAGGTCAGTAGAAACACTCAAGTAGTTTTTCTTTTTCCCCTGTGATATAATGTCAAATATTGAATGGAAAATTCAGAAATTTATCAGTAATTGGAGATAAAAAAACTTGTTATCTTTATGATATTTCCATTATCAGATTTATTATTTATCCATTTTTTAAAAATATAAACATTTTAAATAATTATCTTACTAATAATGAAAATAAATTAAAATGATATCTCATTGAAAACTTTTTTTAGATTCAAGTTTTTGTTTTTTTATCATAATTGATTCACTGTGTATTTCCCCAAAGGAAGACCAGCACCCAGGCTTCACTTCACTTCATAGAGAATGGATTGGTTAGGAACAAAACATATCTTCCAGGTTGAGGACTGTATAGAAAAATAAAACCCATTTTTTGTTATTAAATTACATGACACCAGGCCTCTTATAAATGTAATGCAAAAATAATATCTCTTATATATATGAATTCCTATATTCTAATCAAATGTCATTTGTATTTTTTAAAAGACAGATTTATTTTAGGATAGACTTTTAAATGATGACATGAATAGCAGGCCATACTTTAAGCACATGACAAAAACATTATCTCAAATTACGCAGAAATGGGTTATTTAGCATAGCTGACATTAAACATATAGGTGAGGGATAACATAATCACAATTATAAACAATGTGAAACAACTTTAAAAGACCTACAAGGTAGATTACAAACCTTTTTCACTGGGGTAAAATCTTTGCCGAGATTCGACAATGGCCGCCTGCAGGCCATACTTTCAGCACATGACAAAAACATTATCTCAAATTACGCAGAAATGGGTTATTTAGCATAGCTGACATTAAACATATAGGTGAGGGATAACATAATCACAATTATAAACAATGTGAAAACAACTTTAATCGACCTACAAGGTAGATTACAAACCTTTTTTACTGGGGTAAAATCTTTGCCGAGATTCGACAATGGCCGCCTAATTTACATAGAAAATTACGGCGTACTTGGCGACATAAAAAATTTTTAAAAAGTGACCTGGTGTTATAACTTGAGATACACATACGTTTCTTGTTTTTTACCCACTGTACAGAAGGTAATCTTTTTGAACACACAGAACGTTTTTTGACTGTTTATAAAAAAAGATCATCTTTTTTTCTAAGATACAATCGTTTCTTTGACTGTATTTTAGAAAAAAAAGATTTTTTTTTCTAAGACATACACAATACGTTTCTTTTTTTTGCCTGTATATGAAGATCATAAAAACACTTTTTGGTTTTTTTTTTTTTTTGTTGTTTTTTTTGGTTTTTTTTCATGATTTTGACATTCGAAACAATTGAAAACGTTTCGTTTTGCCTGTATATGAAGGCATCTTTTAAAAACACTTTTTGGCCCCGTGTTTTTTTTTTTTTGTTTTTTTTGGTTTTTTTTGATTTTTTTTTTTTTTGGTTTTACAACCTCAACAATTTGCTGGACCATCTTTCGAAGAGGCGAGCGGCGCATAAAAGGCAAGAGGGTCTTTGAAGACAGCGTCTGCAAACAAAATTACTATCCTCCTGGTCTCCCAAACACAGTGTACAGAGAATCTGTTGAATCGGGACGGAAAACCCCCACCTGTGTGGGTCTTCTCCAAGGGTTGGGCAGGGAAGGGGTCCTACAGGCAGGCGCATACAAGTGCATTCTGATGGGCTATGTTCGCAATGCACAATAGAATCTTTGAAGTGGGGGCCTTGCTGGCTCTCTCCTATAAGGAGGCTCTGCGAGGACAGAGGTCTGATGGTGGGGTTGGCGGTGGGGATTGGGAGTATCCCAGGGCAGGAATCCCTGGTTCCTGGCTCCTCCGACATAATTTCTTGGGTAAATCCGTTATCCTGGTTCGCCTCACAACCAATTCATTCTCTACAACGATGCCTGGAATAAGATACAGGTCTTCGTAGAAAAATCTACCAGCCATATCTATCTATCTTCTTCTTTTCTTCTTTCTTCTCAAGGCAATCAGCTAGCAGCAGAATGAGGCCCAGCGCTCGGAGGGGCTGTATTTATTTACAATAGCAGACGATACTGCAATTGCGGCAAAACATGGAAAAACCAATCATGTGATCAAATGTGAGCGCTCGGAGGGCTGTATTTATTTACAATAGCAGACGATACTGCAATTGCGGCAAAACATGGAAAATCCGATCATGTGATCAAATGTGATTGGCTAAAACAAAAAAATCGCTTTTGGTCATGTGATCAAAAAAAGCCCCATCACAGTGACAAAGCAAAATTGAAGGGGGAAAAGGCCGAACCCGAGTGTATCTATGACGTCATAAAATAACATAACAGTGATGTAGTATTACAAGATTTTTTTTTATTTATTAAAAACTAACAAAGCTTCTAACTGTCGAATTCTCCTCCGAAATCGTAGTCGATCCGCTACTAGGGCCATCCAGGGACTTTTCCGGTCTTCGGGGGGTAATTCGTAGATTTGATTGAGGCTGGTATTAAAAGTCACGGATTTCCTAGCCTGTGTGAAATTTCCAGGTATTTCATTCCGTATTGAATACATACTTTCTCCATCGCATCTATGTCCTGCCACAGTAAAATCACTTTGCCCGCTTGGGGATGGGTCAGGAAACTGTAAGGCTTTCCGAAATAACGGGTCAGGTTCAGTCCGTACCATTTCTGGGGCAGAATTGTTTTCATATGTCGACATAGAAAATGTATGGTAGCTAGTCTCCCCATGGTCGTCGCATGACGTGATAAGGCTAGGCATTGTAACCACAAATCCTGAAGGGTTTTCATGATAGTGCTGGCTTCCTGAAATACTTGTTCTGCCTCCGGGGGTAGAGATTCTTGGTGGTTCTGTGCCCATCGTACTAAACAATCATACCCATCTAAAATCAGAGAGTGAGTGTGTATCAGGGTTGACATGATAGTCGATTGTGAAGAAAGGATCAGATTTTTCTTCTCATTTATACCCCCCCGTATAAAACGTAGGTAAAACGTATTTTTACACACTGCCCTGACTTGAATCGGTGCCAAGTATTTACCTGTGTAGTCAGCATATTTTTTGCACACGGATTTGAATCGCTGCCAAGAATTACCTGTGTAGTCAGCAAAACGTAGATAAAACGTATGTTTTTGCACACGTCATAATCTTGAATCGGTGCCAAGTATTTACCTGTGTAGTCAGCATAAAAAAACGTAGGTAAAACGTACACAGGCCCCGCCCCCCTCACAGCAGGTATATATAAAGCGGAGCTGGGATTTAAGGATCATTCTTGCTTGGCATTTTGAACTTGACAGACGTGAAAAATATTATGGCAGAAGCAATGATGAATACCCCAGACAACCCCAGATATGTGACACCTCAAGGGTATGTAGGAGCCCCCATGCCAGAGTCACAGGATGCAGTGGGATTAGATTTGGGCATGTATAATCTTCCAGAATATGCGAATAAAGAAGATATGGGCATCTTAAATACAACTCTGGATGGAATTGTCAACATGCTGGCTGGTATTGACAACAAAATGAATGATATGAACAACAAGGTGAGTGATCTTAACAACAAGCTGAATTATATTGCCGAGAAGGTACGTCATCATGAAAACAAGCTGAAATATATTGCTGAGAAGGTGGGTGATCATGAAAACAAGCTGACTGATCTGAAAACTTACAACGCCAGTGAATTTTGTTTGATTCGTGCTAAATTATCCAAATTAGAAGTGAAAGTTACTAACATGCAAGATAAAATGAGAGGAGCAGGAGGAAGTACTTACCAGAAAAAAGAAGGGGAATCGGGAGAAAAAAAGAAAACTAGACAGACGGATCCATGCTACATTTGCAAAGAATTAGGGCATTGGGCCCCAGATTGCCCCAAGAAAGATTTGTGTTACAAGTGCGGGAAATTTGGCCATTGGGCTAATCAGTGTACAGAGGATGAGGAGGATCAACAATTTGTCAAAGAAATACAAAAACTGGAGAAAAAGCCTCAAGAACCCAAGATTTCAGGGACCCACCAGACCAAACCTTTAGTGAAAGTAGGAGACAAAAAAGAGAAAAAGGAAGAAAACAGAGAGATTCCAGGCCCTAGCACTACTCAAAAGAGAAAACTATCCCTAATGACCGATAAGGCACAGAAGAAGAAAAAGTAAATGATTGTATTTTTTTACCTGAATAAAATTGCTGTGTTCTTTGTTTTGTCTTGTTATTTGTTATTGTTTTGAGGAAATCCAGTTTGAACCGGCTGGCTGGCTAGACCGTCTAGACTGTGAATGAATGCGTGACGTCATAATGACATTCCTGAATCGTTGCCAAAATCGTAGTAGCAGCGTAGTGTATCATGTAAACATAGTGTAAACACCCTATATTTAGGGGCTATATGTACTGAATTGACTCGGCTATCCCCCCACAGGGGCTGCAGTTGCACTCCCTCCCACAGGGGCTGCACCCTGCACCTATCCCCCACAGGGGCTGCACTCAGTTGACCCTCATATCCACCCCAGGAGCTGCACTCAGTTGACCCACCTATCACCCCCAGGAGATGCACTCAGTTGACCCACCTATCCCCCACAGCCCCAAAAGTGCACTTTCCCAGTTTCAAAATGTATGTTTGAGCCTTAAAAACACTTATTCATAGATTGCAGTGTCCTGACAAATAATTCTCCCAATCTAATGCTCTTAAAAGAATTCGGTTATTCCAAGTAGACCTTGTAAGACGTATAGCTTCTATAACTTTTGTAGGAATTTCCCTCGAATTTCCCTTGTTATTTGGAAAGACTTGAGGCTGAAAGGGAGCAGCGAGATGCTCATCTTAGGGTAAAATTGTACAAGTTAATTAGTCAAAATAACCTTCATTCATGCAAAAAATATATAAACTCATTTATGGCCTGTTAATTCAAATTCATGTATATATGAATTTTTTGAAAAATTAAATGGCCGAAACTTGTGAAGCCAATGTGCTTGGTGAATAACCTTGTTCAAGCTATATGTAACGAGTACATTAGATTTTCGTTGAAGCATGGTTAGCTCTTAAATGAGTATTGCACTGTATTGCCATTAGTACAAGCATACCAAGCTAATAATTTCATGAGGTTATGTTCACCAGATTGAAAAACTGTTTATTTATGCCTTCTACTACTGCCTTATTGTCAAATAAGAAATTCAATTTTTTGTATTTTTTGAAAAAAAAAAGTTTTTTTTTACAAATTTAAATGTATATAATAATTCTAAATGTAATATAATTGGAAAAAGTTCTTTGATCATGACAATTTGACATTGTATAAGGTCATCAGGGGATGCTCATTCCTCAAACCATGGCACCTGATCCCAGCAAAACTGATGTGAGGTCCCTGCGGCATCTTGTTTTGTATTGTTCTAAATTTAGATTGAATTCTGAGGATCATCAATTCTTTATTCATTATTAAATATTTTTAGGATTTCCAAAGGGTTGTTTATGGACCTATGTACTGGTTGTTGCCCAGGTAGCTAAGTCAGCTCTAGCTGCCCCTGATGCAGATATCAACAGAGGGAACAACAAGTGAGAATGATTAAACGCCTGGCAAAAAGGCTCTACCAGGTACTACTAGCTATTTCCAGTTGTTGTGTATGGTGAATAAGACAAGTTATGTGCTGGACAATATAGGGGCTTCAATGAGGACCTTGGATAAAGTGCACTTTTAAATTTGCCTACATGAGACAGTTTAAAATACTCAACAAAATTTTATATTCTAAAGTGTTTGAATTTGGTGGGCCCAGATAAAATTGTCGACGATATGAGAGACCCCTGCTGCTTTAAAATTATTTCAACAATTGTTCAGTGGGAGGGGGTGGGATTAACTTAATGTGACAATCTTCTTGGATCATCTACCTTGCTCACATTGGTTACCCTATATCATAATATTAAAAATGAATTTTCCCAATGAAAACCTAATAGAAAATTTTGGTTCTCTTCAGGATGAACTGGAACTATTTTTTGTTGTAGCTCTTTGATGTCTGAAAGGAAAATATTTTGCTCATTAAATATATTGACTAAATTTTTTAACCAAACTTTGAACATTAACAATAAATATTCACAGTGTACAGCATATATTGCTTACTGTGTTACTCCATCTTTCTTGACAAGAAAGTTTCATGTTTATATGGTGGTTATTCCAAAATTATTTATTTCTACAAAAAATGGTGTGTACAAACACTTGCATGCATACGCATTCCAGCTGGAAACAAGTTCTGCTGTGCTCACGTGATATATCAGACATACTGTAGTTCTTTAGCAATGTAATAAAAGAATCTAAATTTATTGATTCTGATATAAAACTGACCTGCAGTTAAGATAGTAAGGCACATTGCTCTGGAGACGTTTGTCTAACACAATTTCCCGAAGAGCCACATGTGCTGGAGAATCCTTTTCTAACCACGCTTTTGTTCTCTCTTCAGTCAGTGGTCCATGGTTGCATTCATTAATGTCACTATAGGGTAAAACCCATGTGTGAACATTAACTGTGTGATGGAGGATTCCTATCCAATTCCCCTTGAAAAGTAAAATTCGTTTTAGACCAATTTATATAATCACATGCAGCACTTTTGCAAAGTTTACATATATTTTTTGGTATATGGAAACTTACAACAAACTCCTCCTTTGTGTTTGAGATGCTAGCTGTGTACCAGTAATGGTTGACAACATCTTTTGTCCATGACAGGATAGCTTTTTGGGATTTCTGCTGACCTGCCTAGAAGATATGAATAAACACACTGCACAAAAATATATATATAATAAAAAGATTATGCAACTATAGTTTGTTGAGCGAAGATTAAATATTTATATATAAATAACACTGCATGTATACAACTATGCGGAACTGAAGGTTACCTTGATGATTTTCTTGCCTAAGTTTTTGTCCCGTGCCATATATCAAAAGAATGTCTTATGTCTGGGAAGTCTTTTTCTGCAAAATTAACATATAAGAACCATTTTTAAAAATTTACATGTATGTATGTACATGTATGCCTTTTTTAACAGAGGATTTACTTATTATATAGTCATATATATTGGTTGTTTTGTTTGAACTTACTCCTTACTGAAGCAACTTGTACATGAGCATCTGTAACAACTTCAACAATATGAAGTCCCTTGTCCAGAAGATATCGCAAGCCCTGAACAAAGCAATCTTTCTCCAGATTTGTGCTTTTTTTCTCTGTCACTCGCTTGTCCATAGTGATTATATGCAGAATGGTTTTGGTGTCATACTCCATGAATGTATAAGAACAGTACTGAGCAGTGTGACCAGGGCTATCCATTCTGCCATCTCCTTTAATTAAAAAAAATAAACACGAATGAAAAAAAGAAAAAATATTCTTATGTTAAAATTAAGACAATAATGCTACACGTTTTAGCATTTTTTCATAAAGTTTTTTCCCATAAAGTCTGTTTTGAAATTTAAAAGATATCTACCAAGTATTGTAAGATCTCTTCCTTGAAACTGGTTAAACACAGTTTCCTGGTGTTCTGTCCAAAAGTCATCCACTGCTGGAATCAAGTATGTTCTCTGCATTTTATAAAATGAGTTTTTGCTCACAATAGGTAGTTGCATGAATTTAGCCATCATTGACACTTTCTGAAAATTGCTTCCAGAGAGAAGTATGGAAGAGGAGAGTGTCAAATCCCCTAAATGCATTCCTCTGTTTAGGACAGGCTGTGAGCACCATTGCTGAGATTGATGTCCATCAGAACAATTCTATAAATAAACCATATGATAATTTATTAATCTGTTTCCAATTCATAGTACCTTGGTATTTTATTAAAACATGAGATTACAAGGCAGTTTTCGTACGTACCCATTTGAAATAGAGTGCCGATCCAACAACAGTTTTCTCCAAATGCACTGATTTTTGGCATCCTTTAAGCTGACAATCTGGTAGGACACGTAATTCAGCTAATGTGTGAAGCTGTGAAAGATAAACAAGGAAAGGGCGCTCTTCCTTACAGCCCTCAATCTCTTCTGGAGTTAAAATTTAGGCAAACCCGGGGCGAAGATCATCATTTGATTCCTCATCACAGCTATCCTAATTTTCAGAGTCCTCAACCATGGCTTCAGTCTGAGTGTCCTCTCTTATGACAGGGATTAAATTTTATTAATAATTCTAATGTTAGTCAGTAGATTTAAAATATTGAAATATGAAAATAAATTAAATAATTTACTGGCATAGCCGCAAGGTGTCCGTGCAAAACATACCTCATGGTCATTATGAAACTAGGCTCATAATCTTCATCTGATGAATCCTCTGAGTCCTCGTTGGTGTAGTTTTCTGATAAGCAGATTGAGAGACTGCAAAACAAAATTTCTGTAAGATCAACATGGATTATGATAATTATTCTGATATAATAGATACAATGACATAAATCAGTAATAACAAATATTATTTAAAAGTATTCTGATGGCATGCATATCAAACCTTATAACTTAATAATGGAAATAATTTTTATATTATACCTATGATTTAAATAATTGTACTTACTCTAAAGGATTCAAGAAACTGCTTGGAGCTGTTGTTTTCTTATCAGTTTTTACAAACTGTTCTACACCAGATAAATCTGAATTTCTTAAAGTAGAAACATAATATTAAATATATCTTTCAAGAATGGTGATATAAGGTCTAGATACTACTCAAATTTTAAAGAATATTTTATTCTAATTGCCAATCTTGTTAATTTACCTGCCCCCCTTGTCTTGATCTGAAGATATTTCAGACACATCTGAAAATTTGGGTGGGAGAATGGTCGCTGTTGGTCCCGGTGTTGATGTCACTGCACTTAATGCAGTTTTAACCTTCTTGGGAGAACTTTCAAACGTCAAGGTTTCATTCCTATATAGACATTTATGTTCATATTGGTTCATTATTCTTAATTAATTTCAATGTAGTGTCAGCAATTTTATCTAAAATACTTTATATAGCATCATATTTATTATTGCACAAACAAAATTAGTAAAGCAGCAGGTTTATCTTTTGTTAATCCCTATAGCATTTGCTAAACAAAGAAAGCGTACCCCCTGGGGGCCCCATCAACTTTCCCAGTTTGTTTACATACTGTTTACATTTGTTAATCGGCTTAATCCCCATTTTCTCTCTAAAATATTGCAGTTTTAGATAAAAATAAAAGACTCATTTCTACTTCTAAATACCTATACTGAAGTCAAGATTTATTAAGCAGTTTTTGTGGAAATAAACATTATATTACTTACCGATCAAGAAGGTACTCTGCTACATCGGCATGAGTTTTAAGCTGCAGCGTCTCTTTTAATTCCATCCAACGATCATATTGACCACCTCCCAGCAGGCACGCAACGTTGTTTCAACGTTGAAAGGAGGTGGAATATAGATTGCAACGTTGATTAACTATATTTCAACGTTGTTTCAACGTTGAGGTTTCAACGTTGAATCCTCAACCTTTTTTCAACGTTGAAACAACGTTGAAGCTGCAACATATTTTCAACGTTGAACGTTCGTCGATATTTCAACGTTGAAACAACGTTGAAGCTGCAACATATTTTCAACGTTGAATGTTCGTAGATATTTCAACGTTGAAACAACGTTGAAGCTGCAACATATTCTCAACTTTTGATGTTCATTGATATTTCAACGTTGAAACAACGTTGAAGCTGCAACATATTTTCAACGTTGAATGCTTGTCGATATTTCAACGTTGAAACAATGTTGAAGCTGCAACAAATTCTCAACGTTTGAAGTTTATTGATATTTCAATGTTAAAACAACGTTGAAGATTCAACACGTTTTCAACGTTGAGTATTTTCTGATATTATAGAATTGAAACAAGGTTTATAATGCAAAGTTGATTGTTTGTTGATTTCAACGTTGAAACAACGTGGAAGATCTAATATATTTTCAACTTTAGGAAAGTTAGGAAAAAAATGCGCAATGAGTATTGAGCATTTTAGTTTTTAAGGTCAAAATACAAAGGTGTCTTTAACTCTTAATTTATGCGATTTTTCGCAAGATACACACAGTTGTATGCATTGTTAGAAAATATTATATATATATATAATTATACATAATATGAAATGAAACACATGCATTATGAATTGATTTACTCAAAAGAGTTGTGCAAGTTCAGCTAGTATCTTTGTTAAATTTAATAAATAGATGAATGCATTTTTTTTTACATATTTATAAAATATGTTAGATATAAGCTTTTAATAAATAAATGACATCTTTATCCAACATCTCACTTTAATTCCATGTTACTTTAGAATTAATAAAAATAATTATTTATTCCAAATTAATGTTCCTAAAATTAGACTCATATAGATCCGTGCCGTATACTCTTGCGCAAAATGTTATACAGATCGAGCGAATCTAAGAAGTCTTATTCTATCAGATTGTGCTTTTGTTGTGTGTATTAATTCTATAATCTTTTTTTCATAAAACATATTTAAAAGAATAATTCAAATAAACACATAACAATTCTCACACTAACAATTAATTAACCCCGGTCAAGTTGCATTAATTAAGATCCACTCCCCAAAACCTTCAAATATCAGATAAGGAGTGCCTCTCGCTTAGTTGGTCAGTTTCAGTGTCAGGATAACCTTTTAATGCAATTTTCTTGCTGGGCAGAGTTTAGCTGCAGCTTATCTAGGTCAAAATTTGAATTCAACTGATGGACAAGAAGTGCGCGTCTCCATGCTGTTCATATTTAATGTGTTTTCAAGCTACATACACAAGGATTAAAGGCTGGAATACCAATTTGGGCCAGTAAGTATTATTTCCTTTTCATGGATTTAAGAAATTAAGTTTATTTAGTTTCTGTACATCATTTAATTCTTGATTTATAAGTATATGTAAAATCTACGTGAAATGCACATCCTTGGTTCGTGTATTATGTGTAATGTAAATATTCATTTGGTTATGAAATATAAGTATACTAATTTATTTATATAGAGAAAATTCAACAACACTAAAATTACTATTATTTATTTGTATGTGGCGAGTACTGTCGTGGCAATAATATTCGTGGGTCGCCGAGCAAATCAAAACAACATTGGCAGACCCACTTCAGCATCAGCAACAATGAAATATAAGTATACTAATATATTATACAATTTTTAAAATTAATTGTAGTTCATCGTATGGTTCAATCAACCAGTGGTGCAGGGAATTGATTGTATATAGTCCGCCTTGATTGCATCAGATTCTTTGCCCGTGAAAATTATACAAAGGAATGCAACATTTTGTAAGTACACTATGTCCATGATGTCTATGTATGTCTATAACATTTTCTTTAGTAATAATTTTTTATAAGCAATTAAGCATACTAATACGAATTTTAATATGAAGTTAACTATAATTCTTTTTATTAATAATCATGTTAATTAAATTCAAGTACAGGAAAATATTCCTTTGTCTGATTTTTTAAATTATTCATGTATATTTAATATCGTTTGAAATAACGTGTTACGTACATTGTATCGAACAAATTTCTTTCACATCTTTATTTCTTTTATTAATAGGCTTTTGCTCTAGAGGGTGGATTCTCCTATTCATTTCTTTCATTCGTGGGACTTAACTACAGATGTATATGCGTGATTAAAATCAATGGATCCGCCACTTTGTGGAACTTAGTAGTGTAAGACAGACGCGTACTTTGAAGAATTTTGATGTGATAACTGTGACCCTTTTTTCACTAGGAATATAAATCTTGTCAGGCAGTGATTTTTGAGATTCAGCGATTGAATCCAAATTTGTGTTTTTCTTTAAAATACAAACTAAAGTGAATTCTCTCACAATCGTTATACTGGATTATAACTTATATAAATATTACGCAATTTGAATAAAAAAAATTATTAGAATTTGAAATGTATTTGTTTATAAAGTAAAATGTAATATGAATTCAACGTGATTTCAACCAAATATCAACGTTTGTACAACCAAAAAAATTCAACCAAATATAAACCTAATTACAACCAATGTTCACTTTTGTTCAATGTTGATATTTGACGTTGAAACGACGTTAAAACTTAACGTTGCATCAGCTTTTCATTTGCAACCAAAATTCAACCATAAATCAACCAAAAGTTCAACCCATTTTCAACGTTTATTCAACGTTGAAAATTAACGTAAAACAACGTTATGTCTCAACGTTGCCTCAACTTCATATGCAACCAAAATTCAACGTTGATTCAACGTTGAAATGCCTTGAATCAACGTTGAAATGCCTGCTGGGCTATAGCTATTCTGCCTTGATTGTATTTTGACACAACTGAAGTTCTGTTTCGTTTTCTTGCTGAATCTGTTAAAGATCGTTTTCTCCCACGTGTTGATCTCTTCTCCTCCAACATCTTCGGCTACTTTGACCTCGGTCAGGGATGCGCAGTTTGTTTTACGAGGAGGGTCAGCAGGGGTCTTCGTGAATGGAGCAAAGATAAAAGCCGAATTTTTGTGTGGATGATAAAAATTCATCCCGGCAGTTTGTTTATTAAATAAGTGATATGTAAGGCACTCTGTTGTGTGCAAATCTTGACAGATCTAAATAATTTGACAGGGTCTGTTATACCAAATACAGAAAAAAGTATATTATTTTGTTTGAACGAACCTTAGAGACTATCCCTTTAAGGTCGCTAAAAGAAAAATTCATAATTCGTGTGCAGTCCATATCTTTATTATGGATAAACTTGGTGAGTTCCTATTTACTCAAAGATTGTTTGTGACCTGATGGTGTGCTACATGTATGACCTTGACCCAGGATCATTTGGACAAGTTTAAGGTCGCTGTAAGAATAAGTACATAATTTGTGATCAATGCATATTTTTTAGTATTGATTTTTATTTTTTTTTAAGTTGCACCTTAGTTTCATTCAATATTCAGTCAAATCTGATTTCAACTTCCTGATTATCTGTTCATACCATACAAAACAAATTTTCATCACAGTTTTCTCAGCACTATTCATCACAATGCTTGAAATTTCAGCAGGCTCTTTGTTGAGGTTTACCATACTTGTGACAAGACTTTTTGGAGTGGGATTATGCAATATGAAAATCTTTGTCATGACTTTTGATATTGAGTTATGATATACTTTTAAGAAGATGTAACTTTTATCAGTTCCAAGTGTCTTTGTTATAAGTTCAAAACAGTAGAGCTTTTTTCCTGAAAAAAATAATCTGTCAAATTTTATGAAATACCACAAAAGTTAGGTACATGTTTGTTATTTGGATGATTAAAGCAAAACTGTTTGCCAGTAAATGTTGGATAAATTTATACAGTGTTATATGGTGCATAAAAATTTTGGAAATGAGTGACACATCTTAATTAAAGGTAAGTTTTATGTGAAAATGGTTGACCAATTACATGTAACTTGCATCCCTTTTTAAATAATTGCATATTGTTTAACGTCTCAAGATTTTTTACTCATATGAAGACTCCACCACTTACCGGTGGGGAGCTCCAAAATCTCTTCTGTACTGGGCACTAGGGGCCACTGAGCAGGGAGAGAATTTTTTAAACACAGGAACTCCGTTTATACTGTCTCATCCAAAGGACCATCTTTCAATGAATGTTGGCTTATGTTTTACATGTAATTTTTAAAGTGTCAGTGATGGCAGCATTGTTAATTTCAGAATGTGTTTATGTATCAACTATCAAGTATATACTACTCTAATCAATCCTTTAAAGTATAGATTTTAACATTTTTATTTTTTTTGTAGATCACAGGATGCCTAGAAAGAAGACTTGGTAGAAGCTGCTATGAAGAAGACGAAATCTTGTAAGGCAGATGTGGGTGACAAGTACCCCACAGATGTTGGCCACGTCAAACCATCTGTGCCTCTGGGTGTAGGCCACGTCCTAACACCTATGACATCTAAACCGGCAGGGGTGATCTCTACCACCCCTGTGACAGTGGTCTCTGCGGCTCTCCCTGAGACCACTTTGAATCAGAATTTATCTCAGAATTTATCTCAGAATTCATCTCAGTTGCTTATTCAGAATTAGTCTCAGTTGCTTACTCAGAATATCTCTCAGATTACAACTCAGAATATAACTCAATTTACAATGAACATTATTCCAAATGAAACAACACATCACATGCACTGCAAGGTAATTGTCTGCATCAGAATTCAGATAATCTATTGTTTGTGTCTTTCCATCAGGGAAACATGAGGTTTTCATCATTTTCTAGAGGTAATCAGTGTATATGTAATTCACTTATGATGTAGACAAGTTCATATGAAAATTTTTCATTCACTAGTTCCTTTTTAGATCAGACTCTACTCAAGGGAGATAATTTGTACAACACAGTTGTTAAGAATCTCAGAATGCTGGAAAACTGAAAAGTAGATTACTGATGTTTGATGAACTACCAATTCATATTGATTCTGGTGAAATTCACCACATGGTTGATATGTTTGAAACACTGTTTGGCATATTAGTTACAGCTGATAACAAAAATCAATTTCAAACTCTACATGAATGTCTGCAACAGGCATTGGGGTTATCTCGATATGTATTAATAATGATTGGCTCGATATGTTCAGCACTGTATAAAGCTTCAGACAATGATTATTATTTTTTTGACTCGCATTCTCATGGGGAAAATGGTTTGTCTGATTGTGATGGAAAGTCTCTGATGAGACACTGTTGCTGCTTAGATGATTTGTTAGGATTTCTGTATGCAATGTATGAAAGTATGCACATTGAATTTGCAACTGAATTTGAAGTGATGTCTGTTGCCTTTCATACACTTATTCATAGCTTCCAAAGCAATAATCAAAGTGTACATCAATATTGTAGATTAGATAAGTCAACAACAACTGCCATCACAAATAAACAATCTGTTGGTAGTAAAACTGGTCACTTAAAAACAGAGTTAAAGAAAGACAAAAAGGATTACATGAGAGAATATATGAGAAACAAGAGACAAGATCCCGAGTTTAAAGACAAGGAAAGGGACAGTAAGATATACAAACGACAAGATCCAGAGTTTAAAGAAAAAGAAAGGGACAGTAAGCGAAACAAGCGACAAGATCCAGAGTTTAAAGACAAGGAAAGAGACAGTATGAGAAACAAGCGACAAGATCCAGAGTTTAAAGGGGCGGGAAAGAGACCGTATGAGAAACAAACAAGATCCAGAGTTTAAAGACAAGGAAAAAGCCAGTATGAGAGAAACAAGCGAGAAGATCCAGAGTTTAAAGGAAAAGAAAGGGACAGCAAGCGAAACAAGCGACAAGATCCAGAGTTTAAAGACAAGGAAAGAGACAGTATGAGAAAAAGCGACAAGATGCAAAATTTAAAAACAAGGAAAGGAACAGTAAGAGAATTAAAAGGCATGAAGAAGTACAGGCATGATGAGCAAATGAGAGATTTAATGAAAAAAAAAGGAAATGAGACAAAATCCTAACCAGTTAGAAAAAGAGAGATTGAAGAAGAAAGAAAAAAGAAAAAATGAAGAATATAGAACATCAGAAAATATTGCTGCAAAACAATCAAAAGCACACTCAGTGGGAGAATTTTGACTATATTGAAACTGAAAAACAAAGATACAGAAAAAGTAAATTTGGAGTTGATGTAGTGGAATGTGTGACAATTTTCACAACAATGTAAGATTGTGTCCTGTGTTTGTCTGGATATGTTGCCAACAGACATGGTTTCATGAAAGTGTTTCAAATGTTGATAATGTTTTGTTGGATGCTGAAATAGAAAGTATCTTACTAATACAAAGTCTGTAAATGGGCAGGAATGGATATGCAATACCTGCAATTCAAGCTTAAAAGAAAGGCGAACTCCAAAACTCTCTTTTGCAAATGGAATGACATGGATACAGAAACCAAGTGAACTAAATTTGTTACCATTGGAAGAAAAACTTGTATCCTTAAGAATTCCTTTCATGCAGATGAAAGAATACCAAGAGGAGGGCAGTATTCTGTAAAAGGAAATGTTGTAAATGTGCCAGTTGACATACAACCAACAAGCAATAGTCTTCCCAGGAGACTTGATGAAAATATCACAATACCTGTGAAGCTAAAAAGAAAACTATCTTTTCAGCATTCTTATTGTCATGAAAATATCAGACCGACAAAGGTTTTGATTGCTTTACATTGGTTAATGAAAAATAGTGAATATTATCAGAATTCAAACATAAATATAGATGACAACTGGTTCATCAATTTACCAATTCAGCAAGCGAATTAATGAGAGAGTTTATAGAGGGCTACTCCAATCAAGATTCAACAGTGCGTGACCAGTCAGATGAATCAGACTCTGATGAATTCTGTGAAGTTGATAGTAGTGGTAAGGATGGAAATTGTGATACATTACTAGACAGTGACTCGTATGATATGAATCAGATCCTCACATTTGCTCCAGAATAGGGACAACGTCCACGTAGTTTGTATCAAGATCAAATGGCTGAGTATTTGTCATTTCCAACAATACTTTGTGGTAAAGGAAGGGTCAAAAACGATCAGCGTCAAGTACCCGTTTCATATGCTGATATTGCCAAGTGGGAATTACGAAGTGTTGATAGACGTGCTGCACAGTCTACCAAATTTGTTTCTCAAATTGAAAATGACTCAACTAAAAACACACTGGATGAAAAGTCTAGTTTCCGCAAAACTGAAACTATGCGGAAACCTTGCTGAAACTTGGCGTTGAAGTTTCCTGTATGGTTTCCGCAATGCAGAAACTATATAATAGTTTCAGCAAGTTTCAGTAGGGTTTCCGTATACTGAAACCATTAGGTTTGTTTCCTAATAGTTTCCGCAAAACGGAAACCAATGTAAAATTTAATGAAACGTCAATTTAACGATATGTTTTAGTTTCAGTAGGTTTCAGTTTCCGGAAACTATTAATTTCGATTCCATATGGTTTCCGCATGCTGAAACCGTACTGAAACTTTTTTTTATTTTTTTTTCAAAAGGTTACAAAATCAACTCATATGCATATGATCTTTTTACTATTGATTTCGATTCCATATGGTTTCCGCATGCTGAAACCGAATTGAAACTTTCTCTCTATAATTTTTTTTCAAAAGCGTAGAAAAATCAACTCATATCATCCTTATATTTATTTACACATTAAAAAAAATGGTTTTATTTTTAAATATCTAATAGTTCATATTCAGGTTTTGAGATGTGCCTGCTCTGTGTAAACTTACACATACCGATATTGATATCAATGATAAGCATATTATACAAGATCCTTGGTTCATATTAAATGAATAAAAATTGTTTATTTCATATTGTGTCGGAATTCAATAATATTATTTTTAAACAAAATCGATTCCTTTCACAAGGATTTTCTACATTACCCAACTCAATACTCCCCCTCCGGAATTGATTATTTCGAAAACATACATCATTTTCACAAAACTACGATTACGTTTAATGTAAAGTTGTTTAAAAAGAAAATTAGTGTCTTCATGGTGCATGAAATACAGAAAGCCGCGGTTTTACAACATTAAAAATATTAGTTTATACAAGAAAACGTGTCCTGAAAATTTGATGTCATGGTTCCCAGGATTTGCAGCATTTTATGTCAATCTATAATTAAAATTAAATCTTCCATTTGTTCCCCAAATGTTTATTTACACGAGGAACTCTTATATGTAAAAAGTATGCTTTTGTGAAACAATACCCTGGGAGCGAATGGAAAATCTAAAAATTTTAATTAGATTGTATATTATGGTTAGTTTTTTTTTTTTTTTAAATTTGTTTTATTTCATATATCTTGCTTACGTGATGTTAATTAAAGCAATATCAATGAAAACATGGTATAGTTTTTAGTAATGTGTTCAATTATATTCGTATTGAGATGTATATATAATGTGCTAAATATGTGATTTAGAACTTATTTTTTTTAAATAAATTTAAAGTAGTCTGTAAGTTGATCAAATTTTCAATTTTTTACGTTGAACCCCACTCGCGGGCACCTGTCCTCACGTGCCACAGGTAGGGAGACACGTGTCGCGAAGACACCTGCAACCGTGTTGGTGTATTTTTTGTATATTCTATGTGGATTGAGAGGTTTTTCTACCTTAGAGGAACAATGGACTGTGACCAGGCGTAATATATACACGCAGTACATGGTATACACAACTAGCCTTTTCTAATGACACCAAGGTTTCTGAGCATTCAAAATTAAAAATAAATCACACTATATAAAACTTCACCTAAAATCAAACATGTCATATTATGTATAATGTGTTATGTAAAATATTTCATGTAATGTTTCATATTTACCATAAGAAGTTTTTATTTTATGTGTTGGTGAATAAAAGAAAATAGACAAACCTCTTAAATATTTATCTATCAATCTAAAATAATAAAATTAATCTATTGGTAAGGAGAATATTTGCTATAGCTAGTTCAATAGACTATTTCAAAAATTTCAAAATTATTTTACAATTTCTCCACAAAAAAATCGGCAATCACAAAAAGAAATCGACAATAAATGGTATTCCTTGTTTGCCACCATTGTAAACTTAAAATATTGCAAATTTTTAGAGGTCAATTCAAGTTTAAGTTCAGTTTATTCTCTCAAACCATATCAATGGTACATGAGGTTCAACAATATATGTACAATATATACAAAAAATAAAATACAAGATACACGTGATATGGCGGAAATACATTCAAATAAAGTAACATAAATAATTATGGAGGACAACTTTTTCATATACTCTGTTTATGTAACTGCATAGTTTATTTAATACTTTGTAGTCAAGCAGATGACAACAATTCTGAGAATTTGAAAAAATTTGGTCTTTTACAATATTTACTAGGAAGATATTTTTTTCTATATTCGGAAAAATATTTACATTCTAAAATGTAGTGATACTCATCAGCTATTTGTCCATTATTACAAATATTACATAGTCTATCATTTTTGGGAATTCCGAAACCATCTCCCAGTATCAACAGGAAGACGATGATTTGCTGTTCTTAGTTTAATTAAAATTGTTCGAAATTTTTTTGGTAGTAAGGATAAATATTTTTCACATCCAAATTCTGTTTAAAGATACTATAAGTGAGACCTTTAGACGAATCGCGCATATTACTACGCCACTTCTGTATGTACTGATCTTTAAGACGTTGTTCAGCTATAGCTTTTAGCCATTTAATATTTAAAAAAGGTCTGTTCATTCCATACATTTGAGAAGCCACAACGATCAAGTATATTCTTAATACATAAAATCCAAGGGTTCTTATGCCATCCTGAACAAAACTGTTCAAATAAATGTCTATATGTAACATAAACAATCTTATTTTCAGGGCTTTTACCAATAATTTTGCCCAATAGGATATCATTCTTGAATACACTGTTATATACAAAGGGGGAAACGACCCGTTTCGCCATAAACCATATAACTAGGAGTACTACTTTTTAGATTAAAAATATATTTTAAAAATTTTAAATGAAAGGTTCAATTATTTCAATGTTCTCAAAACCCCAACCGCATCCATACAGAATTGGATTGACAACTTTATCGAACAAATCAAGCTGGCAATCTACTTGTAAATTAAATTGTCTAATTTTTCTATAATTCCATACATGGCTTTTAGAGCTTGCTCACATAAATGCTTTTTAGTTTTACAGAATGAACCTGATCGGAAAAAATATACCTAGGTATTTAAATTCGTTCACAGTTTCAATAACAGAATTATTGTAGTAAAATACATTTTTAACAATGGACCTTTCAAAAAAACATAATTTTTTTTTGTCTACATTGACGCCAGTTTCCATTGTACACAATACGAATGAAACTCATTTAGAGCATGTTGTAAACTCTGCAACTCAGACATTATAACTGTATGTCAGCATAGAACAGAATAAATAATTTAAAAAAAAAAAATTTCATTTTCTTCAGAGTCTGAGCTGCTTACATTATTAAAATAGTCCATGCAATTTTTCTTCTTAAATCGTTAATATACATAGAAAAAAGGAGAGGTGATAAATTTTCTCCTTTGGGGGACACCAATGTTACAGTTGTAAAATTCAGATGAAAACCATTCATAGTCACAAGGGACTTAACTCCATTATACATGTTTTTTTTAAAAGTAAAACATTTACCGCATTATTCAAAAGTTTTGT
>NW_026924708.1:0-24591 GCF_032062105.1 Saccostrea cuccullata
AATATACTTATATATAAAGAAAGTAAAAAATGTTTGTCCTGATGGATACCGTCTTGTCAACCTGACAAGCTTGCAAAATCATGTGAATGAAATTACACTACATGCATGTCTGTGTAGTGATGCTATTGCCCTTGGATCAAATGGTAAAGCACCAGTTAGTGTACTGACAGAGAGCAGAAGCCTTGGCCTAGCAAGTGTATTTGCTGTGCAGTGCAATGGATGTAAAAAACAGTTTAAGTTTGAAACAAGTCCTCGCATTCCAGGTTCAAAGAGGTAACAGTGTATATACAGCATTATGAAATTTAGAAAGGTCAAACGGGAACCCACAATGCCAAGAAAAATCTTATTATTTTAAAGTTTTACCTTTTGAAGCTTGCTTTACCTCTGAAAAAATCTACTTTAATTTCACCCCCCCCCAGCTAAGAATTGGTAACAAACAATATCTTGCCACATCAGTACAGCCTCACACAAGATTAGGAAGTCACGTAATGGGTCAATTCTGATGGAACTATAAAACCACCGTAATATTTACAAGTGTTCAAGTAAAATAACACAATTATTACGGATGTGAATACCAATGCACAGATTTACATCATGCGTCCTTTAACCCCCTCCCTCAAAAAATAGTCTTGTTTCCTGCTACCCAACCTACCATACTTTTTTTTTGCACCCGATCCTTACGTTTTTTTTTTAAATATTTTGGGGGAAAAATGGAAATTGCAGGAATTTTATGTAAAATCTGCATGAGTATGATCTCTCATCATATCCCATTGTTTTCCTGCAAGGTTTTTTTTTTCCACTTCATGTTTTGTTGTTGTTTTTCTCATAAAAAAAGATAAAGTTTAACATGAAAATCAAACATGTAACATTTTTTAAAAAGATATAAATATCTATTATTTGGTAGAGTTAAAATAAATAATTACCCTTCACTTATAAATAATTTCCCTTCACTAATGTTTCATCCCCTTAAGCAAAAAAAAAAAAAAAAAAAACCAATATTAAACAATTAAAATGTTTTTAATATGAGTATAGATGCATCAGTATTTTTTCAAATTTTCTGGAATGATAACTTTTGTACACCTTAACAATTTTAATCTGTGATATATATGTTGTGATTTTTTAGTTAAAAATTTCAAAGGTCTAGAAAAAAATTCTGAAGAGATGTCACTGAGGTTTTCAATTATAAAACACCACTGGCTTCTTCTGGTCCTGGACAATATGTAGAAGGCTGTGTATATGTTTCCTTGACTGATGAACAGAATGTGCTATCTGGAAAAAAAAATGTTTTCTTTCAAACAATATTAAAAAAAAATTCTTATGCTGTAAGGATGATTGCACAACATGAAAATATCAATTCATTATCCCCATCTATAAATTTACCTCTGATAAAATAAATTTCCCTGTGCTAAAATTCCTTTATTTAACTTTCTCCAATTTAGCTTCTATACTCCAAAATGGGGGGTGGTCAGGTTCAAAGTTGGTATGGCCAGCTATTAATAATCTGTTTATCATCTGTTTATGCAGACCTAAAATTGAACAATAATATATTTGAATTGTAGTGTTAATTTTTTTTTTTCAATGCTTGCAGAAAAAAAAAATAACTAGAGCAAAGCTCGTTGCAAAGCAACGAGTAGGTCTTCCGTCCTTTTTGACCGGAAGTAGCTTTCATTTTTAACCAAAACTAAGAAATAACGCCTAAAAATGGTTTGAATCATCTAAAGCTATATTGATTTATGCAGAAATAAGCAATTTTTGCTACTTCCGGTTAAACCGGAAGTGACAACGACGGACGGAAAATTAAGTTTTAGGCTTCCAGTGACATATGTTACCCCAAAACTTGTCAACAATGGCAAAAATACGTGTTTTTCGACTACATCCGGTTTGGCCGGAAGTGACGACGCCGGACGTATTTTTACGACTTCAATAGATTAATTTTGACATTTTGAACAACTTTGCTTCTTTGAGGTATTACAAATTCTCAATACTTTTTGAGATATAGACGAAAAAAAAATTCGGCCCCCTTTGGCCCTTAATTTTTGGGACCAGCCCTTTTTTCGTGATATCATTTGAGAGATCTTTAAATTCTACACTTCTTTTGTTCTTTATGCTTTTACAAAATATTTCTAGGTAAAAAGTTATCGTAGAAAAGGTGTTTAAATTTTTGAAATTCTTGATAGGACTGTTTTCCGACCATAGCCAGTGTCGGCGCTTCGTACTTCCGGTGGTTGAGATATACCAAATACATATCTCCAAAGGTTGCTCTATCACCACTGAAAATTTCATGCTTCTGCGTTGAGTGCTTTTTGAGAAAACTGCCGGACAAAATGATCCTCTAAAACTCACTAAATCGCGAAAAACTCCAAACCGGAAGTGACGTCATCAAATAAAAAAAAACGCCTGAAGTTCATATCATTTGTCATCAATGCTGAAAGTTTCATGAAAATCCATCGACGCATTTACGAGAAATCGCGTGCACAAAATCGGTAAGAATAATAATAATGACTAGAGCAAAGCTCGTTGCAAAGCAACGAGTGGGTCTTCCTTCCTAGCGATAAGCAAAAGATTCAATGTTTCTGTCTAGATTGTCAACTTTGCTAACATTCTCTTTTTCGATTTGTCTCAAAAACCCTTACTTGAATTCTTTAATTTGGTGTGAGCATGAGGTCTAAAGGGTACTCTCTCTAACAGCATTCTTCAAATCGTATCCACAACAGTTTAACTTCCAATATTATGACTTTTGATATCGGATATATCATGTTTGTTGCAATTATGTTTGTGAAACGTGTCATACTACAGAAACATAAGTGTTTTGCTACATTACCATCTTAAAAATGGCTTTAAAATCATTTAATATACAATATAACTAGGTAAATAAAATAAACAAATTATATAATTCAAAAAATCCAAATGTATTTACAATAATGATGAACAATCTTCATTAGTTGCAATCAGTAACAATACTTTTATAATAAACGCACAGAAATGTGTTGTGTATGTTTCGAATTTGAAGCTTTCCACTAGCAACTGGTGGTACCTCAATAGGAGTGTAAAATTCTCTGAAAGGTATATTATGAACATATTACATATGGCTGTGTATTCTTTTTTAGCGGCTTTGGCGGAATGCAGCAATCACTAAATCAAGTACAAAGCTAAAAGTCTTGTACATAAACATAAATAAGAATATCTACGCTAACTTATTCAAAAGTCAATTTCCACTAAATATTGTACAAGCTAAATATAATACATTTACAGCATTAAAGAAACAAATCTCTTTGAAGGTATTGCCCTGCATAAGAACAATTTGAATCCCCTACACTAAGGATGCTCTGTGCCAAGTTTCACTTTGGTTCTGGAAAATGATATTGTGAAATTTTAGACAATGATGATAATGGATAAAATTATGTTTTTAAAAATTTTACTGGTTCCTTTAGCTCAGATGGGCTAATGAGTATGCAACAGGCACAGTTTTGCAGTTGACATTGAAATGCGACTGGACATCTCTTCAATCTTGTTTTAGAAAACTACATGTACATGCCCTATGTACTGAATTCCTTGGAATAATACACATGTTTATGCCTTTAATTAGTTGTATGTGCCAAAACAACAATTTTTTTTTACATTATACTGTAAAAAATACACATACAAGTATTACAAGATCTTATATTCCTGCTGAAGACAGAGGATCTATCTTAATCATTAGAATAAGTAAGTCTAAACTTTGAAAGGGAAGACCTTAATAAAGAGGTCAACATGCTACACAAACAAAATATTATTATATTTAAAAATAACATTTATTCCAATGTAATTACTGGTACATGTATTTCTGTTACAAAAACTATTTCACTTGAAAAACTGAGAGCAATTGATATGTTCATATTTGTGGATTTATGTTGTCAAATCAAAATTTAAAAATGATACACAGTGTGTTTAAAAATTGTCTTCACAAACCAAAACTTGACTTATTTTCACTATGCTGTTTATTCCATGTCACATCCAAACAGATGATCTTCTGGCAAATCATGGTCATGCTTGGTATCAAAATTCAGTATTCAGATGAGTCACACCTATCCAAAAGAAATTGAAATTTTTTAATTTATAATTCTTTTACTAATAAAAAGTGCAATTCACGAGATTATAAATTAGATTATCAAATTGAGAGATAAGATATTGTCACATTTTCTGTGTATAATTAGTAAATTTTAATGTACTTTTTCATCAATTAAAAGAAGTTTACACCAATTAAGGCAGTCATTTATGCTATCCCCTAATAAGACAACATACAAGTGCAAAGTAATCATGCACTAGTGGGTTTAGAATAATGTGCTAGAGTATTTATGACAACATACTAGCACGAGGTGACAATGTGCTATCATGTACGTCAGTGATAATATGCCAGCACACTGAATCCAACATGCAGTGAAGCTAACACTCAACAAATTGTTTAGAGTTGTGTTTGCATGATATTTTGTTTTGTGTTAACACAGCAGCGTGTTGTTTAAAGCTGCATTGGAGTGGCAGTCTGTTGAAATTAACATGCTAACACACTGCAACTTCACATCATTGGAACACCATAATTTTAAAACTGGCAAACCAATATCTTATGATTACTAACTAGGTAATTGCATCTGTAAATGCTGATTTCATGGTGACAATAATACCGGTAATTCACTGTATATCTGAGAACTGATCAATTATGATAAGGCGTGTCCACATAGGGCCACTTGCTAAAGCTCAATAGCACTTTCATAAAAGCGTGCCATCTTACCGACACAAAAGACGCCATTAGGCTATCACACAGCTCGCCATCACAACATTGAAAAACACTTTCGCACTAACACAAGTTCGCACCACACGCTGTCACACTAACACACAACACACTGTCACGCTAATACAATTTCACACAACAAAATATCAGGCTAACACGAGTTCACACAACACACTATCATGCTAACACAAATTCACAAGCACGCTGTCTCACTAACACAAGTTCACACAACACGCTGTCTTGCTAACACAAGTTTTACACAACACGCAGTCTCGCTAATACGAGTTCATACAACGCACTGTCTAGCTAACACAAGTACACGCAACACACTGTCACGCTTAGATGAATTCACACAACACACTGTCACGCTAACATGAGTTTACACAACACGCAGTCTCACTAACACGAGTTTACACAAGACACTGTCACGCTAACACGAGTTTACACAATACACTGTCACGCTAACACAAAGTCACAAAACAGGCTGTCTCACTATTCACTAACACAAGTTCGCACCAAATGCTGTTGCGATAACACACTGTCATCCTAATACCATTTCACACAACACACTGTCATTCTAATACCATTTCACACAACACACTGTCAGGCTAACACGAGTTCACACAACACACTGTCACACTAACACGAATTCACAAAACAGGCTGTCTCACTATTCACTAACACAAGTTCGCACCAAACACTGTTGCGATAACACACTGTCATCCTAATACCATTTCACACAACACACTGTCATCCTAATACCATTTCACACAACACACTGTCAGGCTAACACGAGTTCACTCAACACACTGTCACGCTAACACAAATTCAAAAAACATGCAA
The DNA here is from genome assembly GCF_032062105.1 of Saccostrea cuccullata. Classification (NCBI taxonomy): domain Eukaryota; kingdom Metazoa; phylum Mollusca; class Bivalvia; order Ostreida; family Ostreidae; genus Saccostrea; species Saccostrea cuccullata. Next base: position 5,609 of record NW_026924708.1, read on the forward strand.
TATCGCTAACACGAGTTCACATAACACGCAGTCTGGCTAACACGAGTTCACACAATATGCAATCTCGCTAACACGAGTTCACACAACACACTATCTCTCTAACACCAGTTCACACGACAAATTTTCAGGATAACAAGTTCACACAACACACTGTCACGCTAACACGAATTCACACAACATGCTGTCTCGTTAATAAGAGTTCACACAACACGCTGTCTCGCTAATATGAGTTTACGCAACACGCAGTATCGCTAACACGAGTTTACACAACACGCAGTCTCACTAACACGAGTTTACACAACACGAAGTCTCGCTAATACGAGTTCAATCAACACTCTGTCTAGCTAACACGAGTTTACATAACACACTGTCACACTTACACTTTATACACGATTTCACACAACACGCTGTCCCGCTAACACGAGTTTACGCAACACATCGTCAAGCTAACAAGAATTCACACAACCCACTGTCAGGCTAACACAATTAAGTTCACAAAACACACTGCCTTGCTAACACAAATTCATACAACACACTGTCTCGCTAACACAAGTTCACACAACACACTCACATTGCTGAGTTTAAAGTAAAGGTCTACCCTAATTTGAAGAGGTTTAACACTAACATATCCTTATATTAGTAAAGAGCTTGAAATTTAAGACAAAAACATTTATGCAGTAATGTTCCTTAACATGCATCTGGCATATAAAATGAATGAGACCTTAAAAACCTCACAGTACATGTTTACTTAGCTAAGTAAAGGTCTAAATTGATGCTATTCAACAATATATATCAACATCTCTAAGTATGTGAATAAGTGAAATTCTCAAATAAATATTATAAATCAAAGTATCAATAAGAAGCTGAACCTTACGTCGCAGGTTCCAATCCAATTGCTAAATGCTTAAGACAGGTTACTCCTATGAGACTGCATAAACCAAGATTCTGTGTCACGGTAGGTGTTAGCACAAAATGGATCTCATACTTCTTAAAGGCAATAAGTGCTGAGTACAAGTCTATATTTGCAGCTAATACCATCCCAAGTGGTGGCACCATGAAATGACTGAAAAATGTATGATTAAGGCAAATAAACAAACATTAAACCATTACAGCAGTCTTATCAAACAAAAAAGCAAACTTTCTATTATTACAATTTTTTTAAACAAATTTCTTTTGCAATTTAACTGAGCAATATTTGTCCTTTTTTGTCAGTAAAGTATGATATTAAATAATTTAGACTTTTTGAGAACATCTATTTAAAGCGAGTTCAGACAGCAGCACAAATCCCTGCCCATAATGCGAAAAAAAAGTGACCTGGTGTTATAACTTGAGAAACACACACACGTTTCTTGTTTTCTTTACCCACTGTATAAGAAGGTAATCTTTTTGAACACACAGAACGTTTTTTCTTTTGACTGTATTTTTAAAAAGATCATTTTTTTTTCTAAGATACAATCGTTTCTTTGACTGTATTTTGGAAAAAAAGATCATCTCTTTTTTTTTCTAAGACACACACTGAACGATTCTCTTAGCTCTTGTAAAGTAAGCATCTTTTCGAAACAATTGGGTAGCCCTTAAAAGGGCTGTTTGTTGTTTGTTTTTTTTTTGTTTTTTAATTTTTTTTTTTGTTTTTTTATTTTGGTTTCAAATGGCTCGCCTGTAGCTTTAGTTTCGCAATATCTGGCTCACTAGGTTGCCCACGTCCTCGTCGGAATCCGAATCACTATGGTCTCCCTGAAACTCAGTCCTCCGACCCACGGGTTGGGCTGTCACCTGTGAGTTCCTGCATAACGGGCAGGGCTGATTCATATCAATCAACTGTGCAGCGCATAGAAGACAAGCGGGCCTCTGTAAACAGCGGCCGCTCATAAAATTATTTTCTTCGTCGTCAGACAAACAAAGAGTGCATATGGTCCGCTGAGTGGGGACGGAAAATCCCCAGGGTGGCACTCGCCCCTGGTTCCGGGCCTGGGTTTGGGGGGCCGCAGGTCGTGGTGGTGGTGATGGAGCCCTTTGGGGTGCCGGCGGGGACTGAGACGGTGGTCTTCTATAGGGGTTCGCCCTCCTCCGGTGGTTGTTCACCTGTACTCTACTCATATTTATCCTCATCAATTCATGGTCATTGTCTATCCGTCGGACGATGATGTAGGATTCTAATACTATTCCTGGGATCAAGTAAAGCTCTTCATGAAACATACGTCGTTGAGCAGCCATCTTCGTTAACTGGAATTCAGCAACAAGCAGAATGAAGCCGAGCGCTCGGAGGGTCTGTATTTATAAACAAATAGCAGACGATACTTCAATCACGGCAAAACATGGAAAAACCAATCATGTGATCAAATGTGATAGGCTAAAAGAAAATCATGCCATTTGGTAAACACGCCCACCACAGTGAGAAAGCAAAATTGAAGGGGGAAAGGCCGAACCCGAGTGTAGATATGACGTCATACAATAACATAACAGTGATGTAGTATTACAAGATTTTTTATTTATTAAAAACTAACAAAGCTTCTAACTGTCGAATTCTCCTCCAAAATCGTAGTCGATCCGCTACTAGGGCCATCCAGGGACTTCTCCGGTCTTCGGGGGGGTAATTCGTAGATTTGATTGAGGCTGGTATTAAAAGTCACGGATTTCCTAGCCTGTGTGAAATTTCCAGGTATTTCATTCCGTATTGAATACATACTTTCTCCATCGCATCTATGTCCTGCCACAGTAAAATCACTTTGCCCGCTTGGGGATGGGTCAGGAAACTGTAAGGCTTTCCGAAATAACGGGTCAGGTTCAGTCCGTACCATTTCTGGGGCAGAATTGTTTTCATATGTCGACATAGAAAATGTATGGTAGCTAGTCTCCCCATGGTCGTCGCATGATGTGATAAGGCTAGGCATTGTAACCACAAATCCTGAGGGGTTTCCATGATAGTGCTCGCTTCCTGAAATACTTGTTCTGCCTCCGGGGGTAGAGATTCTTGGTGGTTCTGTGCCCATCGTACTAAACAATCATACCCATCTAAAATCAGAGAGTGAGTGTGTATCAGGGTTGACATGATAGTCGATTGTGAAGAAAGGATCAGATTTTTCTTCTCATTTATACCCCCCGTAGAAAACGTAGGTAAAACGTATTTTTACACACTGGCATGACTTGAATCGGTGCCAAGTATTACCTGTGTAGTCAGCATATTTTTTTTGCACACGGGCCCCTGACTTGAATCGGTGCCAAGTATTACCTGTGTAGTCAGCATATTTTTTGCACACGGTCCCCTGACTTGAATCGGTGCCAAGTAATTACCTGTGTAGTCAGCATAAAAAACGTAGGTAAAACGTATTGATGCACACGGCCCACAGCAGGTATATAAAGCGGAGCTGGGATTTAAGGATCAGTCTTGCTTGGCATTTCGAACTTGACAGACGTGAAAAATATTATGGCAGAAGCAATGATGAATACCCCAGACAACCCCAGATATGTGACACCTCAAGGGTATGTAGGAGCCCCCATGCCAGAGTCACAGGATGCAGTGGGATTAGATTTGGGCATGTATAATCTTCCAGAATATGCGAATAAAGAAGATATGGGCATCTTAAATACAACTCTGGATGGAATTGTTAACATGCTGGCTGGTATTGACAACAAAATGAATGATATGAACAAGGTGAGTGATCTTAACAACAAGCTGAATTATATTGCTGAGAAGGTGCGTCATCATGACAACAAGCTGAATTATATTGTCGAGAAGGTGGGTGATCATGAAAACAAGCTGACTGATCTGAAAACTTACAACGCCAGTGAATTTTGTTTGATTCGTGCCAAATTATCCAAATTAGAAGTGAAAGTTACTAACATGCAAGAAAAAATGAGAGGAGGAGGAAGCACTTACCAGAAAAAAGAAGGACAAGGGGAATTGGGAGAAAAAAAGAAAACTAGACAGACGGACCCATGCTACATCTGCAAAGAGTTAGGGCATTGGGTCCCAGATTGCCCCAAGAAAGATTTGTGTTACAAGTGCGGGAAATTTGGCCATTGGGCTAATCAGTGTACAGAGGATGAGGAGGATCAACAATTCGTCAAAGAAATACAAAAACTGGAGAAAAAGCCTCAAGAACCCAAGATTTCAGGGACCCACCAGACCAAACCTTTAGTGAAAGAAGGAGACAAAAAAAAGAGAAAAAGGAAGACAACAGAGAGATTCCAGGCCCTAGCACTACTCAAAAGAGAAAACTATCCCTGATGACCAAAAAGGCACAGAAGAAGAAAAAGTAAATGGTTGTATTTTTTACCTGAATAAAATTGCTGTGTTCTTTGTTTTGTCTTGTTATTTGTTATTGTTTTGAGGAAATCCAGTTTGAACCGGCTGGCTGGCTAGGCTGAGCTTTTGACTGTGAATGAATGCGTGACGTCATAATCACATTCTTGACTAGTTGCCAAAATCGTAGTAGCAGCGTTATGAATCGTAGTAGCAGCGTAGTGTATAATGTAAACACAATGTAAACACCCCGTATTTAGGGGCTATATGTAATGAATTGACCCGGCTATCCCCCAGGGGCTGCACTCTGTTGAACCCCCTATCCCCTCCAGGGGCTGCACTCCCTTGACCCACCTATCCCCCACAGCCCCAAAAGTGCACTCAGTTGACCCACCTATCCCCCACAACCCCAAAAGTGCACTCAGTTGACCCACCCATCTAGACCCCTTATACTACTGCCCTTTCTTTTTAGAAAGTCTCTTCTTTTCTTAATATCCCATTGCAAGAATTCTCGGCACTGGTTCAGTGAGTGTTGTTTCATGTGCACTGGACACATTTTGTCTGGACAGTTACTTACATTGGCCTTCACATCTGTCTTTCTAGCGATGACAGGTTTCTGGTTTCCAGTCGAGTATGAAGGGGTATTTGGTTTGGGCGCGTGAGTTTCAAATGTTTGAAAGAATGCTGGGTCATTGCGAATTTTGCTCATTTCCTTCACAAAGTCTAGCACAAATGAGAATGGTGGATAAGGAACACCATGCTGTTTCTTGTAGTTGGCTGCTCTCATGGTCCATTTTTCCTGAAGGTTATATGGCAGTTTGTTGATAATTGGAGATACGCCAGATGATGTGTTGAAATATGCAAGCAACATTGAGTATCGTGGATTTCCCATCAATGCTTCTATCTCGATCATGATATCCACCAACTCGTACAACTTCTTATTGTCTTTATTTCCAAGCCTCGGAAAGGAGTTGAGCTTGTTTTTGATAGAAGCCTCGACCATCTCAGGGGCACCAAATCTTTCATCTAGACGCTCCCAGATTTTTTCTACTCCCCATCTAGGGTCAGAACCTATTGAAGTCCTTATAGTTTTGGCGTGCCTTGAAGAATCTGGTCCAAGCCAACGAATCAACAGGTCTAATTCATCTGAAGGATTAACTTTCAGATCATGCACGATTTCTTTGAAATTCACTTTCCAAAAGGAGTAATGTTCAGGCTTCTCATCAAAAACTGTTGAGTCTTGTCATCAAAAGGTCTTTCTTTAGGAGGAAAGATGTAAGCTCAGATGCCACACTGTTATCGTTGTTTGGTGTATGACGACGAAATGGATCTCGGTCACAGGGGTCAGATGTGATGTAAGGCGAGTTAGAGAGACCATAATTTAAAGGATGAACTGTAGGATTATGAAAATGTTCAGCAACAAATCGTTCAGTACGACTCTTTTCCGTTGGTAATCGCACAGGAGGAGGGGGAGAGTTGTCTCGATCTTCCCCAATTGACGAAGCCCTTGCTTCTGCTTCTAATTCGATAGCCTCCTTTTTTAAACTGATAACATTTAGTTCTGCCTTCAACTTCTCCTCTTCTGTTTTGTGTCTAATTTCTGCCAATTGCTTTTGAATTCCAGCTTCCTCTTCAGCCAACTTTACCTTTGCCTTTATCTTTTCTAACTTAATTTGAACCTTTGTTTCCCGTGATGCAGAAGAGTCAGCAGTGGTGTTCGCAATAGATTTCGCATCTGCATTCCTGATTATTTTGATCTGCGTCAAAGCAGATTTGAACATCCTTCCGCAGTTTGATAAAGTTTTTTCAAGTAAACACAACTCATTGTCACTCTCATCAGTTCTTGTCCCTTTGAGAAATTCAATGTAATCCGAACACACTGAAACATAGTGGTCGTAATGCTTGTGAAGGTCAGACTCCATAATGTCGACTGTGCTGCCGTCCGCTTCACAAAGGCTTTCCAAAATCTTCTGAACATCATCCCATGCCTTCTCTGTCTTGTTTCTGTAGAAAGAGTTCCTATCACTATATTGTCCTGATCCCTTTTCTGTTAATTTCCTTGTCCGTTCCTTGTCCTCTTCTGTACCCATCTCTGATCTCGCTGTGTTCTGCTATAATGGAATCTAACTGTACTGCCTATTGCTCTCGTCCAATAAAAAATGCAAGTGTAGCAGTAAGTTTAACCGTTTATTGCTCCAAATGGTGAAATTGGAAATGGTTAGATCTGAAACATTACAATGAATCGAATAAGAACAGAGAATACAATAGTTGACATTTCATCCAAAAAGTAAATAAATGTTACCTGACGAATGACTAGAACAAATGACTAGGACTATTATTCTATTTCATGACATGTGTATAGGTTTGAACATGTATATAATTAATTGACATGTATTTTGATTAACTTGATCAATCTATGTTTTACAGCATGCCATTAAATTTACCCGCACTATTTCAATGCTATAGATGTTTACATTTCACGTAAAATACAAATACTAGACTAAGAGAAAATTACTGAAATATTTGAGACATACGTGACTGTGTATTCTAATACAAAAATGCCATATATCGAGACAAAAAACCTATTAAATCTTATAAATCTTGAAAAGTGCAACTCGCACATGTCATCTAAAAATAGATTCCACACACTACATCATAAACCAAGATGTTTTACAAAATAATGATCAAATGCACACAAAATCATTAACCACACTGATTTGATAATGAATATTAAGCATTGCAAAACAATAAAACTTACTCCATTGTGCGTCCAAGTTGCAGAGAACGAGGTAAACAGGTATGGTAAGAAGCTGCGAGCCAATCAACAATAAGAAAAGGAAAATGTGGAATCAATATAAAAATAAAACCAACACAACAAGTTTTGATAATTCCGGATTGTTCAAAAATGTGACAACACAGCATCGGTTTTTGATTTCGATGAACGGTGTTGCCATGGTTACTAAAAATAGAAATTTCTGTGAACTTCTTTCAAAATGCTACTCCTCTTACAATTTTGGTCCGATTTCAATATAACTTGGCACACAAAAAGACTATACTGAGATACATAATTCTGTGCATCAGTTTTTTATTTCGATGTATGGTATTGCCATGGTTACTAAAAATAGAAATTTACGTGAACTTCTTAAAAATGCTACTCCTCTTACAGTTTTGGTCCGATTTCAATATTACTTGGCACACAAGTAGACTACACTAAGATACATAATTCTGTGCATCGGTTTTTGGTTTCGATGAACGGTGTTGCCATGGTTACTAAAAATAGAAATTTCTGTGAACTTCTTTCAAAATGCTACTCCTCTTACAGTTTTGGTCCGATTTCAATATTACTTGGCACACAAGTAGACTACGCTAAGATACATAATTCTGTGCATAGGTTTTTGATTTCGATGAACGATGTTGCCATAGTTACTAAAAATAGAAATTTCTGTGAAATTTTATTATAATAGTACTCGTCCACCAGGTTTGTTCTGATTTCAATATAATGTGGAACACAAGTAGACTACACTAAGATACATAATTCTGTGCATCGGATTTTGATTTTGATGAACGGTGTTGCCTTGGTTGCTAAAAATAGAAATTTCTGTGAAATTCTTTCAAATGCTACTCCTCCTTTAGTTTTGGTCCGATTTTAATATAACTTGGCACACAAGTAGACTACACTAAGATACATAATTCTGTGCATCAGTTTTTATTTTGTTGAGTGTCAAGGATCATTTTTCTATTGATTCCTGTTTTGAAGTCTCAAGTCACAACTGCTACTTTTCTCTTCCTTTGTTTTAAGTATAGACCAGTAGAGTTACAGTCTCAACAGAGACTTCTGGTTTTAAAAAAGATTAAATGTAACAAAAATATTTAACAAAAACACACATCTTTTCTAATTATAGGGGAGGGGGGTCATTAAGACGTCCGTGGGGTTTAAGATTTAAAACGGGACCGATGGTATTGGCCTCGGTCTTGCCCTTAGTATGATGGTGGTGGTGGTGAAAACTCGCTCACTCAGTTATTCCTTTTCTTCTTGTGGGTGTAAGGTTTGATTCTCTGAAACGACATATTGGACAAGGCATCCCTAGATCAAACCGATGCATCTACGAATAAAATAAATATATTTCGAAATTAAATTGTTACTATTTACCCAAGAGAACAAATATTTTTTTTAATCAAAAAATTGTATATACCTTCCACAAGTTGGTCGATTCCGACATTTTCTCTACGCGTCCGTTTAAATGGCGGCGGAAGGAGGTGTTCATCCAGTCAGCAAAAATTGACCAATCAGAAAAGAATGAGACTGCAAAAACGCAAATGTTTGACAATTGAAATTTTTAATTTTTTCAGATGTTATTAGAAAAACCAATCCTTCAATTTCTCAAGATTTAACCATACATACATATAGGTATCTCAATAGACAAATTCATATGCATGGAAGGGAAAGGTATTTCTATGATGTGAATTTCCCCGAAGCTATGCAAAATGATGACATATTGTACTGGAGTTGTGTAGATCAGATACTGCATGATGCATGTTATATATTCTTAGAAAAACATTAAGAATAATATGAAAATTCAAAATGCAGGCACATACTAAGTGTTCCCTGTCAAAACAAAAACAAAAGGAGAGGTATGACTGTATCTTTAATTTTAAAAAAAAGTATACTTTGAAAACTTCTAGTAAGAATTAAATTTTGCTAGTAGGAAAAAAAGTCACTAGCTAAAATTTGCAAGTGGTTGAAAAAGTTAATTTCGATCCCTGTATTATGTTATATTTATCTAAGACGTGTTATTTCTATATTGATTATATAATTATTGATAAATTTGAATTCCAAACAGTGATTAATCTATAATAATTGAAATTACCAACTGTTTTACAGAATTATAAGAAGATATGGCTGTATGATACTTATTGGTTACCAACTATTTTACAGAATTATAAGAAGATATGGCTGTATGATACTTATTGGTTACCAACTGTTTTACAGAATTATAAGAAGATATGGTTGTATGATACTTATTGGTTACCAACTGTTTTACAGAATTATAAGAAGATATGGCTGTATGATACTTATTGGTTACCAACTATTTTACAGAATTATAAGAAGATATGGCTGTATGATACTTATTGGTTACCAACTGTTTTACAGAATTATAAGAAGATATGGCTGTATGATACTTATTGGTTACCAACTATTTTACAGAATTATAAGAAGATATGGCTGTATGATACTTATTGGTTACCAACTGTTTTACAGAATTATAAGAAGATATGGCTGTATGATACTTATTGGTTCCTGTTTCCATACGTCACATTCCCTAAATATCGATACTAAATTATAAATTGATACATTAATACATCCATATCAACAATACTTCTCAATTACCCATAAAGTAAACATAACTTTGAAATTAAATGCAGAAGTAAAAATAACAAATATACATAGATGAAGAAATTTATGGAAATTCTTGCATCAAAATGAAAAACTGATGTCCCGTATGACAACTTGATCAAAAAAACTGATGTCCCGTATGACAACTTGATCAAAACATTATGGAATGCAAATCAAATATTTTGGTATCAAATTTAAGGCCTCCATAGATTAATTGACTGATTAATCGTCCATTATAGGTGCATAAAAATTCAATCACATATTCTTTCTACATCTTCTTGTTTAAATTTTTCTCTGAAGAAGAGATGTTAAGTCTACCCCATGGCATTTAAAATGTGTCAAATGTTCCTGTGTTAGCTTGAGGTACGGTGGAACACAGATTGATGATTTGGTGAATAACAGGTTTCTAGCCTGAATGCAGTTAGCCGAGACATGATAGTATTTGTTGTTAAATACCTCTCGCATACGCCATTCCTTTCTGTTAAAGAAACTGTCCATCTCCCTGTGGCATATGCCTATATCTTTTGGATATTTTAACGGCTTCTCAAATCTCCCCCTGCACCCGGCACATAATTTGACAAGATTAGATAATTTACAAACAACAAAAGGTTCCCTTGTTAATTATGTACTACCTTTTTGTTCGTGATGCAACAAGTTATCTTTACTTCCAAGGGAGTCATCCTGATTGGTATTCTTTTTTTTTTCATGGGAGGTTCCCGCGCTTGTGATGCGCAAGGTTGGGTATCGAGTCCACGACAAGTCTTACAGACGAAATAAAAAGAGTCATCACTGGCTTCGTCGTATGATCTTGATACGTCAGCACATTGAAAATTGTGCCACCACTGGCAAGAGTTGCATTGTATCTAATAGAATAAAACATGTGAAGATTACAAACAGTATTAAAGATCAAAAGTCCATAAAACAATACAAAATAGGAGCAGAGCAAAGTCCATAAAACAATACAAAATAGGAGCAGAGCAAACACGGATCATCGGCTGTGGTATCAAATGCTATGGAGGAGTGAGTATCCTCTGTTGAATGGACTATAAATTAGTATGTTTAACTGTTTGTGCTGACAAGCTCATCGTTTTGTATGTAGAACTTGTGAATTGTTGACAAAAAACGAGAGAGTTGAAATTCTTGTTTCATCAACTTGTTTGTCAACGATATACCTCTTATTAGAAATTGTTCATACGTAGAACTAGTTAGAATAATCTAACTGTGTCTCGGTACAGGCCCTCACCACAGTTAGAATACGTCCCATATACTTGTAATGTAGCAAAAGTAGTAAGGGGGACAGAGAACAGTCAGTCTACAGTCAGGATGACGTCATGGGTTTTTCCCAAAAAGGTCATATGAGGTCACAGTCAAGGGTGGAGTCTACAGTCAATGACGTCATTGGGTTACCTTAGTGCAAAATGTGAGTCTACAGTCACTGACCTCATGAGATAGTTCACAGACAAGGGTGAGGTGTTTACAGACACACCCAATATATGACGTCCTATATTTTAAATGATAATCACTACGTGACATTTTATATTATGGGTGTAACGGTTACACCCACAATATTAAATGATAACAACCACTGTAACTTCTATTATAGTATGGGCGTTAACGGTTACACCCTGAGTGCGATTCAGTATAAAATGCAGCCAGCGTTTTTGGGATAAGTTATTAATTAACGAGTCCTAATGCTAGAAACTTGACAAAAGGTATGTGAACATTTGCAGAATATTTATTATCGATACTGTAGGCAATACAAAAAGAAACCCACTGAATATCAACAGACAACATAAGCTTCTCCGAATACATAAAAAAGGGTTTGTTTCATAATAAGTTGCAAGACTTAACTTTCTGTGTTATGGAATATAATGTACACATTTTCAATAAAATACAAAGAAAAAAACTTAGAGGGATTATTTTAAATTATAAATTTATAATTTACATTTTTATGGTATATTGTATACAATGTACACAATGGTGCACAACACACACGATACGTAGTCCTCTTCCAATAAAAATACAAAAAAAAAACACCTAGAGGGATACTCAATTGACAATTAAAATTTGTAATTCTTTAAATAATCTTTAACATAGTCAATGAGCATCGATGTTTGTAATAAATCGACTCTCATAGAGTCAACCACCTCACTGAGGGCATTTAATTCCCCTTGAAGAGGAAAGGCACCACCAGCTAAACGCTGTAAAAAAGCCCCATTAAATCCTTGAGACGAACTGCATTCTGGCGACTGAGGAGGGGGGTTCGTAATAGTTGTCGCAGCGGTCTCAAATCCTTGAGACAAACTGTATTCTGGCGACTGAGGCGAGTACGTAGGAATTGTCGAGGTGGCCTTAAACCCTTGAGACATGCTACATTTTGGCGACTGACGGGGATATTCGATAGTTGGCGCGGTCTTAACCCTAAATCCTTGAGACGTACTGCATTCTGGCGACTGAGGAGGGGGGTACTTAATAGTTGTCGTTGTGGTCGTAAGTCCTCGAGACTCACTGTATTCTGACGGCTGAGGCGATTCTGGCGTTGATGTGTTGTATTCTGGCGATTGAGACGAATACACAGGAATCGTTATGGTGGTCTTGAACCCTTGAGATATAGTACATTCTGGCGATTGAGACGAATACACTGGAATTGTCGTGGTGGTCTTAAATCCTTGAGACGTACTGCATTCTGGCGATTGAGACGAATACACTGGAATTGTCGTGGTGGTCTTAAATCCAACCGAAGTTCCCAAACAATTGGGGGTTCCATCTCCCCGTATTCTCTTTTCTAATTTCTTATACTTTTGTGGGTCCTCTTTTCTGAATAATTAAAAAATTAACACTAATTTTTATGGGGGTTTTTATTTTAAGTAATTATAAAAAAATTAAAAGAAATATTGTAAACACACACTCACAAAAAGCCATATGTTACCTTAGATTTAAAAAATTAACACTAATTTTTATGTTTTCTTCTTAAGATTTAATAAAGTAATAAAAGATTAAAGAAAAATTGTACAACAAACACACAAAAAAAAAAGCCATGCGCTACCTTAGCTTGGTCAGTATGACATCTTCACCCTCCGTTACACTTAGTTTTTGTAGCTTTGTTCTCCTACAGATAAACCAAATTGTTAAGAATTAACTTAAATGCTACATGAAGACCTTGCAAAAAAAAAGTAGGTTATTTGAAAAAATAGTCAGTCTCAAACGAATTGTCTGACTATAGATTGATACATTAAATATACAATTACATAAACAATTACACAGTAGTATAAATTTAACAATTTATGGTAAATTAAATTAAAAAAAATCATATACCTCTTGTTTAAAATGTAAGAGTCCTCCGCCTGACTTAGTTTTCTTTTAAGGGATGGGGACTCAATTTCTTCCCCGTCGTCTTTAGGAGAATTTCTATAGAAATATGATTATATGTAAAGTAAAAATTGTTGCTTTCTTATACATGTTATCAAAATATTATTGTGACTCATTCTAAAAAAAGTAATACATTGTATATCTCCAAAATGAAATGTTTGTAATTTTATTTTCGTAAACTTTACACTGTCATTCAATGTTTAATATATATTATATATATATATATATATATATATATATATATATATATATATATATATATATATATATATATATATATATATACCCTGGTTCAAAAGCATTGAGGCAAAGCTGTTTTCCTAGATCAACCCATTCCTCTTCAAAATCTCTAAATGGTCTAGCCTTTTCCTGTTCCCTTTTATTAAAAAATAATGTATAACCTTAATATTTTTTAAAACCCAAAATTAATGTTTAAAAAGTCTAACAAAATGCAATGGAGTTTATATGTAATATATTATCAAAGATGATCACAAGAGATCGAATATTTTTTTAAATTAAATTTAATTTAACGCTTTATTTTTACATACTTAAGGTACATAGCATTAGTTTTACAAAATTTTGAAATTGAAATTGAAAAAAACTTACATCATGTCCAAATACTTCTGTGCCATTATGTTGGGTTGTCCTAAGCTTAATGGAAGTTATTCTGCTGATGGTAGAGTGAAGGAAACAGCTCGTATTTAAAGGTATTCGCTTTTGGGTGTGATTCTAATTCGTGATTTTACGATATTTTAAATACATATAATATACATAAAAAATATCTTTTTTAAAACTACCGCTACGTCGTGACATATCTGCGCGACACATCTGCGTAATCACTTTGTCATTAATCAGGTGAAATCGTGTTGAAGAAATTATGTAAATTTATAATACATGTAATTGTTCTAATTTTCTACACCTGTACCTTAATGTGACCTCTTTTTGATTCAATTCATCATATTTACTCGACTGTGTAAAATACTTAGGTCATTGTTTTCCATACATTAAGTATAGAACTATGCATTGTACATGTGGTATAAAAGAAATTAAATAAGTCATGTAATTCAGCAGTAAATTATTTTATCTACATACATCAAAAATATTTTATATTGTGTACAACACATATATACATCGATTGCGGACAAAAAAGATTAGGATTCAATTTTATATATTATATATTAAATTGTGTTATCATAGTGTTATCATACGAGTGTTTATTAGGTTGACGTATCAAACCATTGTCTCTATTAAAAAAAAAGATTGTTTTGATTATTATATGATGGGTAAGAGAATCTCATAAAAGATTCCCCCCCCCCACTAAATAATTTTGCTGATATATAGATTACTATATAGATATAGAAAAATAGCTACTATATGCTTGTGACTCCTAATAAAAACGCCTGATGATTGCTTGTCAATGAATTTTTGGTCCTTGACAGTGTCCCACAGCTGAGAATGTATTACCCCCCCCCCCCCTCACCACGGACCTGATCCGTGTTAACATGCGAATAAAAGAACACATTGTATCGAGATTTTAAAATTACACCACTCTTTCAACTTATTAATTATATGCATGTCTATATGAGGGTCCTTAATTGATAAAAATAAATAAATACATTTTTTTTTTATTATTAATGAATGTTTTGGTCTCGATCGTTTTGTCGTATACCCCATCACGTGACCGAAAATCCGTGCAGAATTCGCGCCAGTTGAGGATGAGGACCTGGAGAGAGAAAGGTGTAATGGCTACGATCATGTTGTTGGTCTTCATGTTTTTAAGTTTTAGTTTTACTGGAGTTGTTTACGGAGATCAGTGTAAACCTTGTGTTGGATTCTTAGGTGTTTTTAACTGCAAACACGTCTCGTATGAATGTGTGTTCGTCCAAGGAGTAAAAAACGTACGTGAAATCCGGGTTTTTGACTGCAAAACTCGCATTGTTGGACTACCCATCGGGTGGCCCATCCGTCATCCTGTTATACGGGACCGAAACGGCAATGTCTGTGAAGGTGAGTATTATTCATTTGCACACATGAAGAAAAAAAAATAAGCATTATTGTTTTTTTTTTTGGTGCAAGCTTTCAGTTGTGAGTGTTTCTTAACTCTTCTTCAAAAGTTTTGAGGCAATGTAATCAAATAATTATAGGGTCCAGTGTGATTTGATATAACTTTGCTGATATTAATTAGAAAAAAATTAAACCTTGAGATCGGGTTCGAAATACGTGCAGGGAAATTGAATATGAACTTGGAAACATTCCCTTTACCTTACACCCGGAACACCTCGGGCATTTCACATTTTTTCATTATCATTTGACCAAATATTCGAAATCGTCCTACAGACCTGTAAATTACATTAATACCACAAATGGGATATATACTTACGGAATATTTAAACTTATTTAGTCGATTAGTCCCAACCCGTTTTCTTTCTGTTTTAATATTGTTAATGTAGCTAAATAAACTAGAGTATATCTGTGTTTACATAAACCATAGGAATAATACCGTGAGATCCGAATGTCCCAAGGCTTGACATGAATTTTTTTTTCAAAAAAAAAATGGTAGGCCTAATTGTTATAATATTTTAGTTTACCTACTGAATTTACATTTATATTTTTTTATTTTTTTTTTCATTTAAGTAACACTCGTTTTGTTTTCTACAACAGATGCCCAAAGAATTTCCCAGCCTGGTGAAACAGTAACTGTTGCCCCAACCATACAACCCGGTGGAACAATGAAGAGAACACACGCACGTTCAGTGTTTACCCGAGGTAAAAAAAATTAATAAGTTTGTTGTACTTGTATTTTTTTTAATTGTTTTCTTTTAATTAATACAAACATTTTTATATATTTTTTAAAAATTTTTTCTTTTAAGTAACACAAACATTTTTTTTTCTACAACAGACGTCCCCACAAGTTCCCAGCCTGGTGAAACAGTAACTGTTGCCCCAACCATACAACCCGGTGGAACAATGAAGAGGACACACACACGTTCAGTGTTTACCCGAGGTAAAAAAAATTAATAAGTTTGTTGTACTTGTATTTTTTTTAATTGTTTTCTTTTAAGTAAAACAAACATTTTCATATTTTTGTTTTAATTGTTTTCATTTAAGTAACACAAACATTTTTTTTCCTACAACAGACGTACCCACAAGTTCCCAGCCTGGTGAAACAGTAACTGTTGCCCCAACCATTCAACCTGGTGGAACAATGAAGAGAACACACACACGTTCAGTGTTTACCCCAGGTAATAAAAAATTATTAAGTTTGTTGTACTTGTATTTTTTTTAATTGTTTTCTTTTAAGTAAAACAAACATTTTCATATTTTTGTTTAAATTGTTTTCATTTAAGTAACACAAACATTTTTTTTCCTACAACAGACGTACCCACAAGTTCCCAGCCTGGTGAAACAGTAACTGTTGCCCCAACCATACAACCCGGTGGAACAATGAAGAGAACACACACACGTTCAGTGTTTACCCCAGGTAAAAAAAAATTATTAAGTTTGTTGTACTTGTATATTTTTTTTAAAATTGTTTTCTTTTAAGTAACACAAACATTTTCATATTTTTTAAAAAATGTTTTCTTTTAAGTAACACAAACATTTTTTTTCTACAACAGACGTCCCCACAAGTTCCCAGCCTGGTGAAACAGTAACTGTTGCCCCAACCATTCAACCTGGTGGAACAATGAAGAGAACACACACACGTTCAGTGTTTACCCAAGGTAAAAATATTAAGTTTGTTGTACTTGTATATATTAAAAAAAAATTTCATTCTGAAGTAATTTTGAAGTTTAGATGTTATATGTTACCATTTTGCAGAACCATTTGATAGATATGCTAGGTTCTCATATTAGGATGATGGAATTCATTTTTTTTGTACAATTCGAATGGTTTTCATTAATGAGCATTGGTTCACAAATTTCTTGATTTTCTTTACATGATCAAAATAAAAGTTTTTATTGTATTGCAGACATGAATGTGCAGGACAACAACAACCTCTTTGACGAGCCTGGTACTGCAGGTCAGTATTTGACCATCCTTTTGTCAATAAACATGGTAGTTTGTATTTTTATTGTAATAAGTCTGTTTATTTTACGAAGATAATCAGAAAAAAAAATCATTCTATTTAAAAGATTAAGATGTTGTAATCTGCAAAACAACCAGGCAAAGGATCTGAAACATTTCAACAGAATCCATGCTGTATCTTTTTATTAATGCATCAGATAACTATAGTACATGTAGTGGCAAATGGGTGATTTTTTTTTTATTTTCATAGGTTTCTTCAGTTGGGCACTTGCTACCTCCATAGCAATTTTACTTGTGATAATCAAAAGACTGTTGTTTCCCAAGTGGAGATGTCATAGATGTTGCATGAAACCAGCACAACCACAAACAACAGAATCACTACCACTTGGACAAGTCCCTTTAAACCCTGCATACATGCCAGAAGCCATGAACCTCTTGCACACCCCTCCGTCATTAGCGTCAACTCCAAGCACGGTAACTTCAAGTGTTCCTGCACTGTCGCCACAGCATCCCCTGACACTAGCTTCAACCCCAGCCACTGTAACTTCAGCGCCCCGTTTTGTCACCACAGAGAGATAATGATCGAGTGTCAGATAATACTAGATCAAAATCCCTGAAAAAATTAATCTTCTAGAAAGAACAAGTATTTTTGATTTTTTTTTCGCTGTTTTATTTTCATTAGAAAATGTTGTGACAGAAACCTTCATTAAAAATTGCTTTTGAGAAAGATGTACTTCTTTTTGAAATAGTTAATTTTTTTAAAGATATGAAATCTCTTGATGTGTGAAATATGAATATTTTGTTTTAACATAAAGAGAAAATACAAAGTGTACTCATGATAAAAGTTTAGGAGGAGGATGATGTACATTTTTTTTCACTGGATTGCTTTTTTTTAAAATGGAAGGTTTCTTGACCATGTATGGAATTGAGAGAAAAGAAATAAGTTTACACACGTGTTATTTTCTATTATGGTTTGAGGAGTGATGAACATCTTGAATTCATTAAAAAAGAAGTAGGGGATGACTTACTTTTTAAACTTTTTTTGTATTTTAAACTTTGAGATATCCGGGCTATGTGTAAAAGGAATTGAGAGAAAAGAAATAAATGCACACACGTGTGATTTTCTATTATGGTTGCACAGGGATGAACATCTTGAATTAATTTTTAAAAAAGTTAGAATGATGACTTACTTTTTAAAGTCTTTTTTTTGTATTTTAAACTTTGAGATATCCGGGCTATGTGTAAAAGGAATTGAGAGAAAAGAAATAAATGCACACACGTGTGATTTTCTATTAAGGTTCGAAGAGTGATGAACATATTGAATTAAAAAAAAAGAGAAGGATGACCTACTTTTTTAAGATTTTTTTTTATATTTTGAAAGTTTGTGATATCTTGGCTATGTGTAAAATTTGGATACTTTTTTACACAGTTTTTGGCATATAAATTCTCTGTTTTTATGATGGTATTACTTATTTGATGTTCAGGGTATTGCTTATTTTCTTTTATTTAGCATACAGCTAATTTTTTTTAAACATGTATGATTTTTGTTGAGTTTTTATATGCTGTATTGACTATTGGTATAGCAAGTTATATTTTGTTTTGTACAAGGTTCCACGTGCGACTGTATAACATATGGTAATTATTGTTCCTTGTTATTATTCATTCCAATTTTTCCCAAGTATTGAGAAAATGACATGATTCAAGTTGTTTATTTTATTGTTTTGAATTTAAATAAATTCTTATGTTCAAACAGGCTCTGTTTTTAGTTATTTAGATGTGGTATACTGAAATATTTTAGGACATCAGTAGATTTAATTGAATTAGTTATGGTGTAATCAAGTATTACAAAACATTATCATTTTTTTTTTTTTTTTAGAATTTTTAAGTTTGCTTGAATAAATTTAACATTTGAATTTAATTTAAAAAAGGCAGACAGCGGTTTATTAAAAA